>NW_027210742.1:875000-902500 GCF_029030835.1 Brachyistius frenatus
GAGGCGCTTCCTACATCTGCATACAAAATCATTTGCCACTAAGTGTATGCAGAGACTGAATTACATCGGTTTTTAAAAAAAAAAAAAAAAAAAAACAACGAGGGATGGTAAAATGAGCCTGCCCTCTACTGCCTGTCTTCCTCCACTCCACTCCCCCCCCTCCCACCCCCACCCCCTCACCCCTCTCTCTCTCTCCGGTTGCTGCAGGGTTGATTGGAGGTTTTGTCACGCCTGCTTTGACAGGCCGGGCAGAGCTCAGGTCCCAACGGTTTGGCAATTATCCTCTAACCCAGCAGCCTACTACTGCACAAATGCACTCGCGCACACACACACACACACACACACACACACACGCACACACGCACACACACATACATACATGGCCTGCATGTCAATACGTCAGAGATGGGGAGACAGGCTGTCTGTGTTTTCCATCTCGTTCTCTTTCGCCCTCTTCACATCTCTCTCTCTCTCTCTCTCTCTCTCTCTCTCTCTCTCTCTCTCTCTCTCTCTCATTAGCCGGCTGCGTTTTAGAGTCGAGGAAGGTGTGAAACTTGGGAGACTCTTAACATTCCACTCTAATATACAGTCCGTCTTAAGCCATCTCAGGGCTCGAATTTACGCGTGCACACACACACACACACACACGCACGCACGCACGCACGCACGCAAACGCACGCTCGCGCTCGCTCGCACGTGTACGCACACACTCGCGCCGTAATCCTGGGAGATCAGAAGGGCTCCTCTTCCTCCAGCTAAGTAGCGTTGGACCCGTCGACAGACTCGCTGACAGTCTCTCCAGCTTAGCGAATGTACGGCAGCTTGTCAAGCACAGGAAGTAGCTTAGGCTCCGGCATTAACTTAAACATGCACTTTAGAAAAACACATCTGCAGTGTCCGGCCTCGTGTTAAAAACCTGCAAAAACAATCTGCGACTTCGTTTTGAATTTTATTTTATGTCAGTTTTGCAGGTTTTAAAAAAAACAAACCCAAAACAACACCCTAGTTTTCTTTGAGACACGTGTTGGCATCTGTGGAAGGCTTTTGCGTTTATTCTCCGACTTCTTATCGCGTAATGAATCAAAAATAGTCTTGAATTGATCAAGAAAAAGCTAAATGGAAAGCAGCAACTCACGTTGACAACAACATACAGAGGGGCAAGCTGCAAATAAATGAAAACAAAGGGCCGAAGCAGCGCTGCAGAAGAGGTGGCTTCAGGTCAGCGCGCCGGATGATGTTTGCCGGGGCGATGTGTTTTTCACGTGTAGCGGGATATCTGTGCCGTTTTTTTTTTTTTTTTATCCCACAGAGATCACCAGGCAGCCCTTCAAAATGAGTGACAGGTGTAGTGGCGGTGAGTGAGGAAGGGGCGGGGGGGGGATTTACAAGCCGGGGACGGGCGGGCGAAGGTTATTAGCTGTCTGGTAGCATCGAGAAACAGCAGCAGCAGAGGTGTCGGAGGTGGGCGAGGTGAGGAGCCGGGTCAGTGAAATACAAAGTACGGTTCAAGGATAGTTTACTGCTTTTATATTTGATTTCATATGACTGTTTTTAGTCATCTCATATGTATCTTTTTTTTTTTTATATCGTCTTGTTTCATTTACAGCTTGTCTGAATGTCTTTTATGTCTTGAATAGAGATCTTCCTGTTTTCCTGTTGTTTAAAGACGCTGCGCGGTGTCTTATCAAACAGTTGGCTCACTTTTTGGGTGGTGATTCATCCATGAACAGCAGCAGGAAGGTTTCTATCTATTTAACAGTTGTGTCTTATGACAACACTTCATTTTGACTTGGAGGCTTCCAGTTCGTCTTTTACCTTCCTCACTTGGTTTTCCATCTCGTAGCCGTTGCTCACAGTCGATCTTTCTTTTAGCCGAGGTTCAGGGACGGGATCACTTCTGAAAAACTCCCCTCATCACCATATCCAGTTAGCTTTCCCTGCATGTCTGTTCTCGTATTGAGTTTTTATGGAAACTCTTTCTTAAAAAGAAAGAAGTTCCAGTGAAATGTGGTCAGTTCATGCACATATCTTAGTCCTTCGACCACACGTGTCCCAAAATCTGTCCACGTAAAACCGAAACTGGAGACCTGTGGTTCACGAACGGACCCTTTAACGTCGGCTGTATTTGTAAATGACTTATTTCTTTTTGTTTATCTTGATAAAAATAAAAAAAAACAACGACATTTACGCATAAAGTATTGAAAGAGGAAATGCAAAAGTAGCAAAACCATTTTAGAATAGCAAGAAAATCACAAATGAGGACAGGCATAATAAGTTATGCAAATAAGTTATTCAAAAGAAAATGAATATCAAATTTGGTGCTTTTTGAAAAGAAAAACAACAACACTTTTGTAGAGCGGGTTTTGAATGTGCTACATATCGCTTTGCATCTTTTCTCCTCCTGGAAAAGATGATGGGATTCCCACACTATAAATTTTTGTTGTTGTTGTTGTTGTTTTTTACGCGGTTGCCGTCCTCATTAGAAGTTAGTGGAGAATTTGTGTCGTCAGCCGGTTGATTTCCTTGATGGGACTCTCCTCCATCTTTGAACCTCTTTTAATCAAGCCATTCATGTTTCTCTCCTTCTCCTGGTTTACAGCGTGGCACCGTCAGTGTTTCTTGCTCAGCGCCCTGGGCAGCATAATCGTCAAATCCATCAACACACTCACCTCACATCAGATCAGCACGGCGCTCTTTGAAGGAGATGGACGTTGTAGCTTTATCAAACAGACAAAGCAGTGATCTCCCCTTCCGGCGTAAAACAACTACATACACCTTACAGCAACAAACGTCTGTGTGTGTGTGTGTGTGTGTGTGTGTGTGCGCGCGTGCATTTGTGTGTGTGGGTGTGGAAGCAGAACAAGTAGATGGGTGTAATTTCATAGGCGTGTGTGCTTGCGTGTGTGTGTGTGTGTGTGTGTGTGTGTGTGTGTGTGTGTGTGTGTGTGTGTGTGTGTGTGTGTGTGTGTGTGTGTGTGTGTGTGTGTGCGCGTAGGCGGACCTTGCCTCAAGCTAAAGTCATTGAACAGTTAAGGAGTTCCTGCTACACTCCAGGCTAAAGCTGAAATGCAACCGTCTGACCACGCGTGAAATTACCACCCTTTCATGAGTGCAAAGAGCACAAGAGCGCACACACACACACACACACACACACACACACACACACACACACACACACACACACACACACACACACACACACACACACACAGAAATTACACCTGGACATTTCCACATCCACAAACGCACTGCGCAGTACAGTAGCTGCACACCTGTAGTAGACAAGCAAAGCACACGTACATGTACGTGATGAAAGCGTGTGCAGAAAAGCATGTCATGGCTGTTAGCAGCA
The DNA here is from genome assembly GCF_029030835.1 of Brachyistius frenatus. Lineage (NCBI taxonomy): Eukaryota > Metazoa > Chordata > Actinopteri > Embiotocidae > Brachyistius > Brachyistius frenatus. Next base: position 878,353 of record NW_027210742.1, read on the forward strand.
ACATGACATGGTGACACGGAAGAGCCTCAGAAGTGCTAATAGTCCTGCCAGCGCCGTTCTGTATGTGAGCGAGAGTGTGTGTGTGTGTGTGTGTGCGCGTGTGTGTGTGTGTGCGTGCGTGTGTCTGTGTGTGTGTGTGTGTGTGTGTGTGAAGTCATTTTTGGAGTGTGTTAACCGGTGGAATATCTTTATTGACAGTATACAAAACTTTCCTGAGCCGCTTTTTAACAAGCAGATCAAAAAGAAAAACAAAACAAAAGGAGACGATGAAAGCACAAAAAAAAAAAAAAAAAAAAGAACGTTTTCAAAGAGCCCAGTCGCTCCAAATTTATCAGAAGATAAACCAAAAGATTTCAGTGAGATTTCTCACCCAGAAAGGTCAAACTGTAGCTCAGAAGAATATAAAACTTATATATCATATATCTGCATATTTTTCTCGGCTTATCATTTTCTATTGGCCTGCATGCAGGTCACATGAGAGTCCAAGAGAGCCAGCCGGTGTTTCAAACATACCCACAAGGTGCGTTAGCTTTAGGCACCAAAACCACATGTTCAGGTTTCGGAAAAGATTGTTTTTCGTACGTTATGTAAGTTAAATATGTTTACATTTTGTCTGAATAGAAGGTGCCGATTTTCCCGGCCACAAAATTGAGTTAATATTGAAATTAGGCAGCAGCCGTATGAATCTGTTTAACTATGGCAAAGTAAGTTTTGTATTAAAATATACCTGGACTTCTTTAACCTTTGTGCATCAGACAAAACATTCGACATGCGGCGTATTATCATACAGAATATCTTACAGCCTGCCAGTGGAATCTACATTATCGTAAAGTTACAGTTAAAAAAAACTATTTGGTTAATATTAGTTAAGACAGATGCTTATAGACCTCCACCACCACATATCTGACTCTGCACCGTATCCTGCAGTTTCCATGTTCTCCAACTCTTTAATACTTTAACAGAAGCAGCATATGACCTTAATTCACTCGGTAATCAGAGGATGAGCTCACTCACTCCCGGCTCTTATATCAACACGCAGATGTTTTAGCACCTCTACAAATAAAAGGCTTATTTTTGATCTAAAAACAAACCGAAGAGACTTTGCTTGAAAAAGTCGAAAAGCTGCAATGATTTCTTCTCCCTGAGTCTTCAGGAAGTTCAATATTTACAGTTTGAGTTTGACTGATGTCAATCTGGTCTTTTTTTGGGGGGCGGAGGGGGTCAATTTGTTGTGTGTATTGAATACAACAAAAGCCATTATCCCAGCTGTGTAAATCTCCCGCCTGTTGGCCAGGGTTCCGGTGGACTATAGGTTTTCCATTAGCGGTGCTGCTAACTGATTTTGAACGTTCAATAACACTCAGCCTGTCCATTGACACTCAAAACTGCTCAGCTTACTCAGACTGAAAACTCGATACAGAAATCCACTCACGGCTTCTGTACACAACCTGTTTATCTGTCAATCAATCTATCAATCTGCGTTGGACACTCACACACTCACACACACACACACACACACACACACACACTGAGCCATCACAGCAGTCGTCAGTTAGATTTGGTTCTTTTGAAGCAGAGCAGAAGTGCGGTAATGTCACAGCCTTGGGCGACAGACTGCTAGCACCCTGACACCCATATTACTCCCTCCTCCCCTCTGCCGCCCCTCCCCCCTCCTCTCTACCAACTCACCCCACCCTCCCTTCACCAGCCAGCCAGCCAGCCCGCCCGCCCGCCCACTACCAACACCAACCTTCCTCTTCCTCGCGGTGAACACTCACACACACTCACTAATGCAGACTGTCACGCCGTATCTGGCTCCAAACTCCTACTCAGTCTGTGTTTTTTTTTTTTTTATATCTTCATCTCAGATAATGTGCGCTGTTTCTTCGTCCTCTTCAGCCCCGAGAGCGAGGAGGATGAGAGAAAGAGAGGGTGCAGATACACTCAGCTTTTTGTGAAGATTTCTCTCCGCAGCTCAATCAGTTTTGAGCTATAATCTCTTTTCTACTCTCGTTGGTAGTTGTGTTTTCAAGGCTTCAGACTAAAGACCCTAGATGTGTGTTAACAAACATGCTGATCATCATTTTAAGCTTGTTTGGTTAAAAGCATGATTATCCAAGAAAAAAAATGCACACATTACTCCACCCAACTATTTACTCCGAATCTGTGTCACAAGGTCGGTAGGTAGGTAGGTATTTACTTTATTAATCCCCGAGGGGGCATTTTTTTCAGGTCGAGTTCAGACGCCTAATCCTGCTGTGTTGAGCCCTTTACAGTCGGGTGTAGTAAGAAGTGCTACGTTCAATTCAAGCTGCTCCTTCTCTGGGTGTTTTAATTTAGATTTAGAAGTTAAATTTTGTGCAAAATATGTTACATTTTAATGAGATGTAATGTCACTTAACATAAGCATTTATTTTTGGCCCGTGCCCCTCTGGATTAAATCTAGGAAAAAAAATGTAGACATCTCTGAGTTAGATACAGGCCAAACTCTCAGATGTGCAGTCCAACTTTTTTTGGTTTACAGACCGACTTTCTGCGTCGACTTCTACCTCCAATACTTGCTGTGAGTTTACCCGGTTTTCCTGTTCAATGCACTGCTGACATTTCAGTGATCCTCACTTTCAGTTTTAACTCTAGAATAAGTGGTTTGGATAGTCCGTCTAAACTGATGGCTTGTTTACGGATTGTCTGCTCATGTGACTGCTCATATTTCTTTTCCCTTCGAACCTGAATGTTTCAGTGCCGTAACACATGTCATCTCGGGCCACTTTGAGTAGTACGGTTTCGACTTCTTAATATATCAGAGAAAAACAAGCTAAGCACTTGAAGACAGTGGGAGGAAAAAAACTCCCCTTCGACAGGAAGAAATCCCAAACAGAACCAGACACGTGCACCGCAACCGGTTGGGGTGACGGGAAAGTAGAAAGAAATGATGAGCATTTAGAAAGAATTAACTACAAAACCTTTGGCCTGTAACCACAGATGAGAAACATTCAGCTCCAAGCCAGAGAAACCCCAGAGGACGCAGAGGAAAAGAACAAACTACATGAAAGAAAAGTCATTTCATGACACGCTGTGTGACGTATAAATGTATAGTTAGAGACAGAAGAGGAGAGGTGCTCAGTGCATCACGGGAGATTCCCCCGTCAGTCATTTCACGTCTTCTGATAATCAAAATCTCGCAATTTAACGAGTAAACAAAGTTTTCGTTTGCGTGCCGCATCGTGGGTTGGAGTTTATTTTATTGAAAGTGAGAAGCGTATGTTAGCAGCACCGCAATAAAGCTTTAGGTGAGCTCCAGTATCAGCCGAGTCTGTGGCACTAAGCTGCTTTCCGCTTGCCTCTTCACCTCTGCCTCCACAAACGAGGCAATTTGGGAAATGTGATTTCGCCGCTGCGAGAGCGATCGGAGCAGCAACGGGAACTGTTGTGTCTCCGAACCGTGCTCACCAATCTGTGGATATGACATATCGACTGAGAGATTTATTCAGTTCAAACAACCTTGGCGCTTCCAGCGGATTTTCCTCCGGTCCCTGCTCTGTCTAGTCATCGGTCACACTCCGGCTCAAGGACGATGTGTGAAAAACATTTGGGAGGAAAAAGAAAGAAAACACTATTGGGGGAGGGAGGGGCGAAATGTGTTGGTTGAGCAAGTCTGGTTTTGTTTTGTGGGACTTTTTGTGTGTGTGTGTGTGTGTGTGTGTGCTTATGTTGTGAAGTGTATAAGCAGGTGTACAGCTTCATGCAGAGGCATTCATGGTGACACATAATGTGTGCGTAATATGGGATAGGACGTTGCTGTGCATGGATGTATACTGGTTAGTTTGCAAGTGCAGCTATGTGTGTGTGTGTGTGTGTGTGTGTGTGTGTGTGTGTGTGTGTGTGTGTGTGTGTGTGTGTGTGTGTGTGTGTGTGTGTGTGTGTGTGTGTGTGTGTGTGTGTGTGTGTGTGTGCTTATGTTGTGAAGTGTATAAGCAGGTGTACAGCTTCATGCAGAGGCATTCATGGTGACACATAATGTGTGCGTAATATGGGATAGGACGTTGCTGTGCATGGATGTATACTGGTTAGTTTGCAAGTGCAGCTATGTGTGTGTGTGTGTGTGTGTGTGTGTGTGTGTGTGTGTGTGTGTGTGTGTGTGTGTGTGTGTGTGTGTGTGTGTGTGTGTGTGTGTGTGTGTGTGTGTGTGTGTGTGTGTGTGTGTGTGAGCGATAGACCATGGCCTGAGGTCATATCTGCGTCAGGCGGCTGCTAGAGCTCAGTGCCAGAGCATGATCCCCTACGCCTTTAATTAGACACATTAACATACACACACACACACACACACACACACACACACACACACACACACACACACACACACGCTTCTTTACACTCTTCTCTCCTTATCTCTCTCTCTCTCTCTCTCTCTGCCTCCCACAATAGGCCTGTTGCATGACCCGAGGCTATGCCGACCACACCACATTAAAACCTGGACTAATCAACCTCATACTCTCATGGACACTTACCCACACCCACACACACACACACACACACACACACACACACACACACACACACACACACACACACACACACACACACACACACACACACACACACACACAAGCCCACCCGCATCTGAGTTGCACTTAACACGCACTCATACACACTCACTCAGACAGCACACACTCTCTGAGCTTGTTAATTCTCCAAACAGAACATGAACCCGGAGTCACGGCGGTTACAGTCTGATTAAATGTGGTGACTGCGGCGAAGAGCAAATTAAACCTTGAATACGACCAAATAAACAACAAGACCTGCTCGATTTGGGAATAAAAGGAGGATGCAGGGATGATACGATACGTCCCCTCAAGCTTTTTAACTGTACGTCATGCAGAAAAAGGAAGAAAAATTAAAAAAAAGATCGATGTTGCCCGCCTGCGGTCACACTGAACCAATCGCCAACTGAGTGAATGTAATCATGGTGAAGGTATTGCAGAGGAATGTCACCATGCTAAACTGAGTATCATCACATGTATCATGTAGATGCAAACTGAATGGATTTTAGCTCATGATGTTTGCTGACATAATAATGACAATATCAGAACCGCCTCAACTCGTGTCAATAAGGGAAAACACTGCTGCACGGGAAATAAATTTGTGCCACGACCTGCGGGATCTAATTTCCTGTAAACAGATAGATTAAACAATACTAAAAACTATAACACATATTTCTGCCACTTTCACCTGTCCAATACTTTAAGCTCAAATCCTCAGACGTTATATAAATATGACCTTTGAGATTTCCTGCCACTGCCTATTAACCTGTTTTTTTTTAAAAAAATATTATTTAATGCTCGTTATACAGAAAATGGTGTTCAAAGTATTTAATTTATTTAGTAACTAGTGTTTTTAGATGATACACTCTGATACACGTCCACCTCGAGCCACATACATGTAGTCCCACGCAGCTTATCACCCGTTCCAACCCGGTATCACGCCTCGACAGACATCTATCTACGTGCGTGTGACTTTCACGCCTACAAACAGATGATATAAACACATGACTCCCGTCCGGTGGGTCAAAGACTTACCTGTGACCTCTCACCCGAGCTTTGCTGACCGCACGAGAGGTTCGACACCGCTCGCATTTATTGCTGACTTCGAATGAATCCACCCGGACGCTGGCTCAAAAGCCACCAGTGGCTCGATGTAACATTATAACCCCGGTTTAAGAGATTTCCTCAAAGATTTAACAACCTGCATCTAATTCATGTTGGTCATGCCGCACGATGTGACCTCGGAAATTCACCTCAGAAAGAGGCAAATGAAGAAGCAATCAGTAACTCACAGAAATCTTTCTCAAATCAGCAGAGTTGCCTCGAAAATCAGTAGCTTTCCACCAGATAGTTGCTTGAGGTGTGGACGTAACAGTAGCCTCAGGGTGCATAGCCAGGGATCCTTGAGGCTGCCATAAGGAAGTATTGTGAGTAATAGAGGCATGTACTGACCACTAACCTGCAGCTAAATACACTGGGAGGCGCGCGCGCGTACACACACACACACACACACACACACACACACACACACACACACACACACACACACACACACACACACACACACATTCTTTGTAGAGTTGGCATCTTTGATCCATGAACACAGGCATGCACAGACTCCTGATAAATCTGCAAATCGACTAAACAATTAAAGAATATCGCACTTCTTCCTGCACCACGTGCATTCACATCATTTCTAACCGACAGGTGAACACGAGAACACGCACTCCAACTCCACATATAACATCCATTTATTCCTCAGATCTTTCACTCTGACTCGTATGCTGATAAGACCGAATTCCTCAAGGAAGCATCCCTAAATTACTGTTTTGACCCGAATATTTTAGGCAGCCCTAGTTAAAAGAAACACTTTAGCAACCTCGTCCTGCTGGGAAAGTTTCCCTAAGATACTGTACTGTTTGTCCGTGGATAAGTCAGTTGGCATCCTTGACACCGTTTCTCGAGTAAAAGTGAAACATAAAATATATCCTTCAAGGCACAGCATATTGTAACTTCCACATTTCTGAAGCCTTTCAGGTCTTTATCCTTCACGCATATTAGTATTTTTTTTTTGCTGTCAAGCTCATACGATTGGTCTAATTTATTTTCTCTGGATTTCAGCATCTCGCTTTTCGTGTTTTTGAGGTCATGACATTCTGCGATGGTGTAACCCTGCAGCACGGCAAAGCGTGAAATAGACACGCCCGTCCACGACAGCAATATGTGAAATAGCCACGCTTTGCGCTGTCTAGGCGTGAAAGTTACACGTTTTCCTGTAGTAATGAAAATGAAACATGCTTTGAGCAGTGGGATTTATAGGAACCACGTGTTTGCAAAAAAAGGTTGGAGATAGGAAAAATAAGAATATTTCATGCTTTGCTGTGATACTGGGTTGGATGTTGGTAATCCTGGGGAGATGATTTGCGTCTAAATCTAGTTTCAGAAAGGAAGAATTGAGGATACTTTTTACTCATTTTAACTGGCAGCAAAAACTTCGATTAAAAAAATCGATATGTCGAAGGCGTAAATTGCAGGAATTAAATCACATCTTGTAATATGGATTTGTACATTAGGAAGCCATAGTGAGTCGCTGTATTATTCAGGCAGTCTGCTCTCACGTCAGTGTTACATAGAAATGTAAAATGAAGTGAGAGCAGACTGCCTGGATAATACAGTGAGGAGCTCATTGTACCACCTTGTGGCACAAAGTGGTATTACGAGAGAGGACGGGACGGGGCTAGCTGGTTAGCATGCTAACTTCAGTAGATGTCTCTGCAACACTAAACAAAGACGTCTTTGAGAAAACGTCAACAGTGCTCTTCAGATTTTGTGAAAAATTGTAGTTCATTTTTTAAAATGTTTTAAATGAACCATTTTACATAATGTCCCTTTAAACTGGACTTTAGTGCTAACTGATACTGTGACATTATAAATGGACATAAAGACCCCCAATAACTAAGCAATTTGATCAATTTAAAACAATACTTGTATGCTGATATGATTATCTAAAAGAAGTGGGTATTTTTTTTTTATCCTTGTTGATGCGTGTTGTTTTTTTTTGTTAGCTCTTTGTGTCACCAATGTCATCATGTCGTGTCCCTCCGCCACAGTTCAGCAAACAAATCAGCATCTGGGGAGAAACAAAAAGGGGAATTTTATAGCGGTCATATTTGTTTTCCACACTTTAATGATCTAAATTGTTCCTTTAACTCTGAATAAAAAAAAAAAAACAACAACAACCAATTATGCAACACTTGCAGGCATCGGTATTCACCCACAACACCTGCTGTTGTCAAAAATAGTCCCGTAATATAACTTCTAGAGAAAAACATTCTCCAGCCAGTGCAGTACATTTGTTTTGTGCAGTTTTACATTAATATGGCACAAACTTTTTTGGGTTGCGCAGGTGATATACTTGGCTACATCATGTGAATTGTGTGGATGATGCTTATTTATATTTAGAAGATTTTTTTTTTTTTTGTCCTATTCCTGACAGGTCTGATGAGATTCTACTAATATTTTACAACCTGACTTCTGTTAAAAAAAAAAAAAAAACAGTTATGGATGATTGTAAATTAAATCATACACTTGCAGTTCTGTAAACACGTGCGCGCGCACACACACACACACACACACACACACACACACACACACACACACACACACACACACACACACACACACACACGATGAAGCAGTAGGTGATCGGACATGAAGGCTTGAGAAGAGCTCGATGGTTCACACTCTGAGTGCCTCTCACCTGGAAAACTAATGATTATTGACTTCCCTCCAGCGAGCGTTGGGGACGTTCGCCTCAGGCCCTCGACCGGCTCCCCAACACACACACGCACACACACACACACACACACACACACACACACACACACAAACAAACACAGTTGACACGAGACACACACTTCTTAGAGGCAGAAGAAGTCGTCGCCCATTTAGCAATCGTTCCAACAGAAACCACGCACACACACACATATTAAACATTGAGAGACAGGAGTTAGGGAGCAGGGTCACAGAATAGGTAGAAGGAGGTTTGTTGAGGGGGGGGGGGGTTGACTGCCTCCTCTTTTTTTTTTCTTCTTCTTCTTTCTACTCCAGCAGCAGCAGCAGCAGCAGCATCGCCTGGGGGGCTTCAGCCCTGCCACTCCCTGCCAGAGGAGAGAGGCTGTCACTCCGCGTCTGTGTCACTCCGCGTGTCCCGGTGTGTTTGTGTGAATGTGCGTCGCACATGTGCACATATGTGTGTTTCTGTGCTTTTTCTATTTGCGTGTGTGTGTTCGTGTGTGTGTGTGTGTGTGTGTGTTCGTGTGTGCGCGCGCGTCACTCCCGCTCTGTGTCAGCTGCTAAAAGCTGCCAGGCCACATTGTGTCTCTCTCTGTGTTTCCCTCTCTCACTCGGTGGGTCCTTGTTGGACACTTCAGTGGTTTCCAGGGTTAAACGAGAAGGGGGGAGGCTGGCAGCTGACTGCAAGTTGACTGTGTTATGAAAAGAAAATGTTTCACTCGCCGCGGATTTCATCGCGGCGTTTTTCTAAGATTCACGGCATATCGCGGTGCTTTTGATATTTTGCATGATTGTATAGGTTTTTAGAGGCTCATTCTACCGTCAGGATTACATAGAAAAGCACATGTTACACTCTTAAATACAGACTCTGAGAATTACTATATTCTTACTTGGCGTTCTGCAAAAAGCACAAACATTGCAACACATCGCTCACTTGAGGGTATACTGCTTTTCCAATATGTACGATGCAGGAAAGTGCGGAACAGTGATTATTTCCTAACTGCACGTGACTGTCTACAGCAGCACCGTGTCGTTGTGGATTACAGTCAGACTTGCAATGCGGCTCCATTTGTTTAGTGCCTCGAGAAACCACTGAGGAAGTGACACTGTTTCACTGTTAATCCGACAACCGTAACTGCATTCAGTGCTCTTGGTTCTCCAACGTGTCTGCGATGGAGTAAGCGTTCACAACACCAACAGTTTCTCTCCAAACTTTGCAGCCCACGGTGTTTTAGTGTCCGACTGATTTTCAAAAGCTCAACAACTTCCAAACAGCTTATTGGTTGTGAATGTAGATTTTCAGATGCAGATTGTGCGTTTCAAACCCACATGAACTCGACGGAAACAACCCATCCGGAACAATGACTGGAAGACCACTTGAACGAAATGTCGTTTCCCGGATATCATTTCAACAACGGAGTTGATGAGGATATTGCTGATATCAGCCCAAGAACAGCCACTTCTCCCATATTAAATAGTAATAAAGAGCGCACAAATGTAACCGTGGCTCATTGGGACCAAATCAACTCACAAACGGAGGTGTGTTTATCCAGAGACATGAGAGAGAGCCGCTGCTCCGTTTGGACAGCTCGAATTAAAAATATCACCAGACTGACAGACACTGGGCCTGTTTTCATCGTCAGTAGAAAGTATCAGTTGACTGATGTGAGGTTGCGGTCGTGTGTCTGCTGCCGTCTGTCTGGGATGTCTGGCTGGATTCAGCACGTCAACGCAGCGCGAGGAGGTTTTCCCACGGCTGACAGATGTGTTAAAGCCGAATCGGCCCGCGAAACCCAGCCCTGTCACCTCCGACACGCCGCTGTCAGCTTCCCCCTGACGGGCGCCGCGAGTGAAACGTCTGAAAGGGAAAGCAGCGGTGTCTTAAGCATTTCTAAATGTTTTTGTTGTTAAAGTAATTAGGCAATTTCTCCTCAAATTTGAAGAACGCTCCTATTTTGTTTTTGGCAACAAAAAACAAACAAAAAAAAAAAGAAGAAGAATATTGGACATGTTGTGTTATCAAAGCACCAAATCATGGGAGTGATTTAATGACACTTGTTTTACAACCTCGTTTATTCATGACACGATTTGAGATATTTGCAGATTTGACTTGAAACAAGAATAACATTCATATCTCAGTGCAAATCTTAACAATAAAAAAAAACCAAGACATTTACAACCTGTAAATAAACCAAACAGCAGGCTGTAAATCCAACTTACAATTTTACTATGAAAAGCATCTTCAGTCCAATAAATCCAGATAAACTGAAGGGTGATAACAAGCTGGCGTTGTTAAAACGTGCATTTCTATACGCCAGCACTTTTGCTTTAATGCTAAAAGTGATGAGATTACGAGTGATGTGACGAGAGGCATCGTGCATCTCAGAAAAGGAAGAGCGCTCACGTGATGCGAAGAACACTGCTGATGTTTGACCTGCAGGGATTCGTGATACATTAGCGTGTGTTGTACTTGACCTACGGAGCGTTTATGTTTGTGGACAAGGATGTCACGGGGATCATGGTAAGCATATAGAAATATATATATATATATTTGTATAATCGTATGTGGTTTTTTAATTTTTTTGTATTTATTTATATAACTCTACTTGTACATCTGGTTGCTTTGAAAGCTTTGAAAGAGATACCACATTAAATAGCACGTTACTGCGAACACGAGGTCGTATAATAACGTCTGCGCTGGATATGTGTCACTCTTAAGAGCTTCTGCATCTTTATATGTTGTTTTTGTTTGTTTTTAAATCAATGTTTATTAGGAAGTCTTGTGCATCGGAGCCTTTATACAGATTTGAGCTTCACAATCAACCCTGGCTTAAGTTGTTTCGAAGCAAACATAATGTTTTTGGAATTACATTCCCGAACGATAAAGAGGAAGTGTTGTTAATTAACAAAACTGATAACGTTCAAACTTAAACATTTCATAGTGGCTGATCTGCTGACTCAAACGTTTTCATGTTCAGGCCCTGAAAACACGTGTTTAAGGTCGGAGTAAGATCGTGTTCATAAAAGCACAACGTGTTTCTCAACACTAAACCACAACCATAATGTTTCCCTCACCTACGACTTATGATGTGACAGTCATAACCATGATCCACCTCAAGCCTTTCGCTGCTTTATTCTCTCACAGAAAACACACCAAATCAAATTGTATGTGACCATAATTCCAGCCGCAACAATATAATTGAGAAAACAGTTTATCAACCCATAAATGTAATTTCTAGAGGACAAAGAAAAAACAAAAACCTTGCGTGAAAAGTCGCTGCAGCTCATTCATGAAAGAAAATTATTTTGCACTTGTTTTTGCATTGACAAAATCCTCGTCATTGATTTAGCAGCTAACCAATGAGCATATCGACAAAAAAGAGGAAAGCGAGGCGAGAATAAAGGGATGTGTGGAGAGACAGGGCTGACTTTTAACTCTTTTAATTCTGCTGGAGGAAGCTGGTTAACCCTTAAGTGTTTCGCCCCGAGGACATCCATGAAAACTTAATCAACCCCACCTGGGACGGCCACGTCCATAACAATGGCTGCTCTGTGTGTGTGTGTGTGTGTGTGTGTGTGAGTGAAATGTGCACGTATGGAAAGGCCGTGAGCTGTGGTCAGTGAGGTATGTCTTATTGATGAGCGGCTGGTGGCAGTGGATGGGCGGAGTCCGGCGGTGTGTTGGCAGCACCACAGAAGAAGAAGAAAAGAGAGAATCGGGGGATGAAGGCATCCTGAGGACCATATGCACTCGTTCAGATCGGTTAGCATGCCCAAAGGCATGAGAGCTTTCATCTGAATATGCCAACTTTGTACTGCATGCAAAACCGCCACAGTAGCTGCAGGTCAATGCGGTCTGCTCAGTGTGTGTGTGTGTGTGTGTGTGTGTGTGTGTGTGTGTGTGTGTGTGTGTGTGTGTGTGTGTGTGTGTGTGTGTGTCCTTAAAATAATGCGGGTGTCTGCTTGCATAGATCGATATGTTCAGTGTCCTATGGTCTGCTGCTCATCAATAGCATTGATCACATGGTGCCTTATCTATTCTGTATGATAATGTATTGAAGATAATGAGCCCACACACACACACACACACACACACACACACACACACACACACACACACACACACACACACACACACACACACACACACACACACACACACACACACACACACACACACACACACACGCACACAGCTCATCCCACCTGAGAGGTAATTTCTTTCTCTTGCTGAGAGGCACCAGAACAAAACATTCATTTATTATTCAGAAATATATTATTCATCTATTCAATTAGCTACTATTCTCCTCATCCAACCTAAAGAATCAATGTGGTCAACGGACGTGTTATGCACAGTCCGTCGTCTGACACACACACACACACACACACACACACACACACACACACACACACACACACACACACACACACACACACACACACACACACACACACACACACACACACACACACACACACACGGAGAGGTCAGTTCGACTGTGATCAGAATTCATAACGGGAACTCCAGTCGAAGCAGAGAAAAGTAACAGGCCGACTGTATGAGCAGGAACAAACACAAGACTCATCCTGAAAACGCACACAAAGGAGGGCTGCCAGGATCACCACATTTTACTGGTCACACAAATAACTGCAGTTAATGATTCGATTGTCATTTTCTTTTCATGTCCCTTTTTAAAGCCCAACCTCTCAGTGGCGTTGTGGTGTTCGGCTTCGCAGCTGAATCAGTGATGTAAACGTCAATAGATGCTCATCGAAATGTGGTCGGTCAAAAAAACAACTCGAGGTTAAGCGCCTTGAGATAAAAACAGTTGGTTCTAATGATTCTGCAAAATGCTTGCGGTCAGCTCCCAGTTGCGATCAGGCGATTATTTAATAAGCTGTGACGAACCTGCACAACAAAAACAAAGAAAAGGTGCAGAAGTGTCGGACTGTGAACTCTCCAACTACAAGTGCACATAAAGGTTCAGTCGTTACAGTGCTTCTCACTACAGCTGAGATTTCAGCAGATGTTTACACTGCTAATAAGATTTGGTTAAACGTGATTATTAGAAAATTCAAAAGGAGACCAGGAATTTGTACATATTATATCATAATATCGACAACTCCAGCGAATAACTGAGTTCTCTTTGGCCTTCAAAACTGCATATACCCGACTACATCGCACGCTTTCAGCTAAATCGTGTGGTTTCAACTTATAGCCAGTGTTCATACCGTATTTCGTTCATTTGAAACATGAACATTTTCCACTTTCTGGCAAAACTGCTGTTTCCATCACAAACGAATGAAGAAATAAAGGCGAAAAAAAATGGAAGGTTTTTGAATGTCGCTGCCTTTTTGTTGGATCGTGTTTTAGCATAATCAAAATTAGACAACATTTGTAACTCAAGTCTTTTATTCAACCCTTTGTAGATGTTCAATTCATCAATATCTTCAAGGTTAAAATATGCGGAAAGCTCCAAGTTTTGGCGCTGACATTTTTTTGGATTGTCACTGCCCGAGGTGATTACTTCTCGTTAAATATTTTGTATCCACTTCTGTCTCATTAAAATCCAGCAACAGAAAAATGATTTACCATTTCTGGGTTGCGGTTTTTCCTTTATTTGATGGGAGAGAAAGTAAAGAGGTGAAAAGGAACCAGAGTTCGAGCCTACATAGTCGACCTCTTGCGGAAAACGCTTCACATCTGTCGGGATTTGACTGTCTGAGCGTCACATGACAAAGGTTTAGCGTCGGGGCATTGTCACTCCTTTTAAGCTGTAGAAATGAAATACGCAAAAAAAAAAAGAAATTCAAGTTCAGGAATCGTACATCCTTCGTCTCAAAACTGAGAAACCTGAAAACTTGTAGCAGCCGTGAAGACAAACAGCGAGCGATATTAAATTATAAAAACTTCCTGTAAGCTGCACGGGTGATAATAAGTTGCTGTGTTGCGCCAACAGGGACGAGGCCTACTTTCCCTGTTTACATAGTGAAGTAAAGACTCAGCACGTGAGTATATGAGAAATTGTTCCAAAAATAAACGTAGTAAACCAGTAAATTTCAATTTACTGCCGTGTCGGAGAATAAACTCAATAACAGGCCAGTCTCTTAAAACCTCGGTTATTTTTCTAAAACCTCCTCCTGCGGCTTTTTAACTTTAACTTCAGAGGGGAAAAAAAAAAAGTGCTCATTAAAGACACACACACACTCGCACACTCTTGACACTGACCTGTGTCTGTCAGCGTGTAACAGATGTCAGCCTCAGCATCACTTTTGGGATAAAGTCTTGACAAAAACACAGAGCCGTTTCCGATAGGAATTAGCCAGAGGTTACATCCCCACTCGTCACATTCATCAAACGTAAACCACTCATCCATTTAACAGAGTGCATCGCTCAGAGCCACCCATCATCAGACCGAATCACGCTGGAGGATAAAGAAGGAGAGATAGTGACAGAGGGAAAGCAACTGGAGGTGGTAAGAGTAAAGAGAGAAAGCGTGTGTGTGTGTGTGTGTGTGTGTGTGTGTGTGTGTGTGTGTGTGTGTGTGTGTGTGTGTGTGTGTGTGTGTGTGTGTGTGTGCGCACATCATAGTAAGTCAGATAGAGACATTGAGCCATTTCTTCTTTTTTTTTTTTTTTTTTTGTCCCTCCTCGGAGGGGATAATTATCTTTTGCATATTCATATATGCAAACACGACATGAATAATTTCCCTCTCCACCTTCCTCTCTCACTCTCCAAAGGTTAGCTCATTAATTACAACCCAACAATTAGCAGGAAGTATTTTTTATAATTAATTATTTGGCGTTTCTTTGGTGCCAGCGTTCGTGCATAACTCAGAGCGGGGTCAGAGCGCAGGACAGCTGTTTGGAGGGTGTCTGTGACGAATGGCATGCCCATTCGAATGCAATATTATGCAGTATGTTTGTACTGGGCAAGTGTGTGTGTGTGTGTGTGTGTGTGTGTGTGTGTGTGTGTGTGTGTGTGTGTGTGTGTGTGTGTGTGCGTGCGCGATCGATTGTTGATGTTACTGTGCGAGGATGTGGAGTAAAACTATTTCAAAATAAGAGCATATGAGGATATGCACCATCAAGGCAAAACCACACACTATCGCAGAAATACAAGCAAATCAAACGCACATGTCAGGACAACACACACACACGCGCACGCACACGCACACACACACACACACACACACACACACACACACACACAGAGCGGTCTCAGTGTTGGTTGTTGCCTGTGGGCCTATGGTCTTTGAACTGCCTCTCAGACTCCAGTCTGTCCAAATTCACTCTGAGAGATCCAGCTCTCTGCCTGCCTAAACTACTGCAGCTCAAACACACACACAAAGAGAGAAGAAACACTCACACAAACACACATACACACTCAGGCCAAAGACAGACAGACAAACACGTGGACTGTAACACACACACACACACACACACACACACACACACACACACACACACACACACACACACACACACACACACACACAGAGAGAAGGAAACACACTCCAAGTCACGGCACCTTAGCTTCAGCCTGCAGAAGTTCTTGGAAAGTTATAGCCCTGGTTTCTACCGGGAGTCAAACATCCAACAGGCTCACCTAAAAAAAAAAAAAAGAGGTTGGAAATTATTTTGGAATTCATTTGTCAGCCAGATTTTTACCCGAGGTTGTTCACAGCAGCAAAAAAAAGATTCCAATATGTTCTCCGGTCGAACGACGAGCTCACGCTGATCTGCAGAGTCCGAACGTACTTTCAGCTCTGAAAGGAAAATAGTCCGACAATATAATTACTGGCCTTTTAATGTTCTTTTTTTAAATTTTATTTTGAAGGAATAAACAGACAATGCGATGATCCCAACACGCATTACCTTCCTTTGTTCTTTCTGGTTTTGGATTATTGTTGTGAGGAAGAGTCACACAAACAGAACTGCATTTACTGTGATGCATTAACTGTTGCGTCATCGGTGGCTTGTTTTTTTTTTTTTCCCTTAACAGATGCAGATTTCTTGATTTAGATTTCAGTCCCTCAAAGTGAACAGAATCAGCTCTGCTTCAAAGTCTTTATAATCAAAATAAATAGAG
The DNA here is from genome assembly GCF_029030835.1 of Brachyistius frenatus. Classification (NCBI taxonomy): domain Eukaryota; kingdom Metazoa; phylum Chordata; class Actinopteri; family Embiotocidae; genus Brachyistius; species Brachyistius frenatus. The sequence goes on from NW_027210742.1 coordinate 894,781, forward strand.
AAGTGTGTGTGATTGTTTGATCACTTGGAGACCAGTTGGATGTTTCTGCTCCAGTTATTTGTGACTAGTTTCCCTTTGTGCTCAAAAAAAAAAAAAAGATACAGAAAAAGAGAGAGAGAGTTGCTTTCACTGTTATGTAAAATTCGACGGGTGAAACACGATTTATACGCTTGTTTGTGACATTTTAGACTTCACGGACCTCTTAGGTGGCACTGTGAAGATTTGTTTTTTTTAACAAAGTTCACCAAAGTACAAGGACAAATATTTTACACCTAGAAGTGAAAGCCGCTGCAGTTGGATTAGATTTGGCTGCGTAGCTGTGATTTATCCTGAGACAGCGAATCACAAACACGAGATACTCAAGCTGAAAGTGAATCACCAGTGTCGCCTCTCGTGGATCTTTTTTAGCCAATAACATCACCGCTGTCACTGTTACGCAATATTTTAAACACATTTTGTAAAAGGACACACCTACAACAGCCGTTCCATCTCGGACGGTTCGTTGTTACGCTCCAAACCTCATAAAATGTTGACGTTAATGAGGTAACGCCATCTTTGACACGTGGCCTGAAAGCTAAGATCAACAGGCGACACGTAGAGGTTATTTACGATGGTGATAAATCTCGACGCGGCCGTGCAGGCTACATGTAGATATATTACGTCTTCGCCAGGCGGGTCAGCAGGCGCCGAATGTGACGAAAGCCGCCGCTCGGCTCGCGGCGTTTAATGCAAAGTGAACAGATACAACGGACACCGTTGGTCAACGTCCCAAAGGCCGCACTACTTTACTGCCGCCGCGCCGCGCCGCGGATCATTTCCCTCCTCGCGCGTGAAGGCCTGCCATCTTCTCACTTTGATCCAGCCTCCCTCTGTTGTGCTGCGAAATGAGAGGTGATGCGACTGTGCCGCCGCGTGCAGTTTGCGTCTAGAGCTTTAAAGGAGTTGTTTCAGCGCCGAGCAACCTGTCCTGTTCACTTTCTCCTGAAAAGTAATTGAGCCGCGCTGCCTCTCATGTCGGTGCCACTCTTAACACCGGCGCGAAGGCGCTGTTGACTCCTACAGAAGGTGTGTGCATATAGACACGCATCAGTAAGTGTGTGTGTGTGTGTGTGTGTGTGTGTGTGTGCGCGTGCGTGCGTGAGAGAGACAGAGATGACGCGTGGGCGTTTGAAGAGTGAAAGGAAACATTCTCCCGCTCTCTCCTCCCATTAAACATATTTGTACATTTCATCGCCAATAAAAAACAGCAAATCAATCTCATCCAGCACTCTTCAGAGGGCTCTTTGAAGTCTTCTTAGTAAATGACCTCCCACTTTTCCCATCAACCGCAACCCTCCCCACCCCACACACACACACCATCTGAAAAAAAAAAAAAAAAAAAAAAAGACTAGTGCAATATTTATCTCACTTCACAATTTTTTTTTTTTTTTTTTTTTGTAAGTTTTTCCCTTTTTTTCTTTTTTTAGGAAAATCCTTGAAATTTTCATCAAAAGCATTCTAATCAGGCGCTCCTCAGGTCAGCTAATGAGTTGGCAGGAGTGGAGCCCTCGCCGGGCGGTTCTCTTCAAAGGGCCAGCTCATTAGCGTTAGCGGCTCTGATTATGATACTTTCACAGGCTCCCCCTCACACACTCACACACTCACACACTCACACACTCATACACTCACACACTCACACACTCACACACTCATACACTCACACACTCACACACTCACACACTCACACGCTCACACAACCCGCGTGCGTATACACACTCGCGCGCTCGTCGACCGCCGTCTCTCTCCTGCATCCACGTGCACACACACACACACACACACACACACACACACACACACACACACACACACACACACACACACACACACACACATATATATATGGAGCTGCCATTAGCAGCCAAGGTCAGTGTTTGAAGCCAGAGACCAGACGAGCGACCTCCATCTTCCTCCAACCAGCCTTTCAAAATGTCTCCTGGCCGCTTTAACAGCTCCCAAAGTTACATCTTCACAATTAGACCAGAGGAAAAGAGACGGGAGAGCAAAGGAAGAGCGAGAGAAGAAAAGAGGGCCTACACACAAAAAAAAAAAAAGAAGAAGAGACAAAGTGCGAATGGAAAAAAAATGTAGCTCGGTGAAAAGAACAAGAAAATTACAACGTGCCCTTCCTGCCCTTTTAGATATCTAGGTTTTAAGAAGCCAGCGTTTCCCACCATCTTTTTTTTTTTTTTTTTTTGCTGGCGCAGAGAGAAAAGAGTTCACATGTGATTTTCCAAGTCCACCGAGAATTAATTAAAAAAGATGAAAAAAAAAAAAAAGATGTCGCCCCTTCGTGGATTATTCAGCCTCCGATTTACCTCGCGATCACACCACGGCTCCGTCTACGTGGTGACTCTTCCTCGTTTTTTTTTTTTTTCCCATGTTTGCTGACATTCATTAGACCGCCATGGTGAAAGCATGATTAACGGGATTTGTTTGATAATTTCTCACGAACGTACAGAATCTGCTCTGAGGTTTGACTCCTTTATGAGATATATTTCAATTAATGGGTCAAATGTAGGGGAAAGAATTTAATGGGAATTAACTGGTTCGTTAGCTTTAGTGACTCTGTTCTGATCTCGGCTTTTTATTATTTCCTCCCACCTAAGATTGCTGTTGTGTTTTTTTTTTTGTTCTAATTTGTATGTCAAAGTAATATACCTGGATTGACCGTTATCGGACTATTGATTATCATCACACATTTATCCAAATACGAGGCAGAAGGGTTTTCCATGTGGTTAGAGGAAGAAAAAAAAACAACAACATGTGGTGAAGGTCATAGACTGTATATAAAAGTGGACGTGGCCTCCCGGTCTGAAAGACGAGGCCAACGCGGAAGTGCCTCGTGCTGCAATACCGCCGATTGCCAGTAGGGGTTTGCTCCAAAAAAGCCTCCCATTCAAATTGTCCCATAAAATCCAAAGTCAATACATATTTTTTTCCACAAGCTATCAAGGTATTGATCACTGAAGTTACTCCTCCCAATTAGTTTTCTGGTGGTCCATTTGAAAATAATCCCATCATTGCATGGAAAAAATAATCATTGAAATATGGTGTTTTTTTTGATTGACAGGCCTGTGCTGCAGTCAGGTTCCTGCTATTGTTGGGCGGGGCGGGGCGGTCGCACCTCCCCAGCTTGTCTAAATCGCTCAGAACGAGATGGCGACGGCCAATGTCCGAACTCGAGGCTTCAATAAAGGCCGTTTGCCAACCAACGGGTGACGTCACCGTTGGTTACCGCTTGGTTAACGTCCTCTGACCTGCCTCCAGAAAGCAGACTTTCTCTTTCTTTCTATACTCTACGTCGCCTGAGACCCTGTGTCCCGGGCCCCTACCAGCCCGTGCGTGTGGGACAGATGTAATGACAACCACCCGCTCAATAGTCCGATAACAGTCAGATCAGGTTGGTCATTTTATCTCCTCTAATCCCCTCACGCCTGGTGGGGTTTATAGCAGCAGGGTTGCAGCGATCAAGAGAGGCTTGACTTGTAACAACCGGCCCCGGCCTGCAATCAAACAGCGGACGTTGCAGTTATGTACACCTAATAGAGTTGAAGCTTGCAGCTGCAGCGTGATATAAATTGTTTAACGCTGTGCAAAGCAGCGGTTTCCAGCTCCTTTGACTTCTGACCCCCTCGGAGTGAAGTACCGCAGGACCGCGAGCGAGCGAGGTTCGAGACACCGATGTTGGGAACTGCTTGTTTAAAGCAGAAATGTAAAATTGCATTTCAAAATCTCTTTTCACCAGCTGTTAACGCCTGCAGTTCAATATTGCGATCGTGTTTTTTTTTTTTTTTATGTTGGACCTCTTAGCCAGAAAAGAGATTTTAGCCCTTTTTTTTTTTTTTTTTTATCTGGTTACATCAAAGAAAACGAATGAGGACTTCCTCACTTGAAACCTTTAACTTTAAGAGGGTTTTTTTTTTTGTTCGCCTAAAGAGGGCGCTAGACTTACAGATGAAGACCACGGCGATGTAGGAAGTAATCGGCGGGTACTCTGTATTGTTAACGGGAAAAAAAAAACCGAGAAATTCAAAAGAGTTTTTGACGGAAGAATCCCGCTGCCGACTTCAAAATGAAACGAACCCGTGCTTTTCGGCGTCGCCGTCGGTCACCGGCGGTGTGAAACCCTTTCTCAGCCGCACCTGAAGCGCAAGCGTCTCCCGGCTTAGTACCGGACTGATACGGTATCGGAACGGGGTGATGGCGTGTGTCTGAATGAGCCAAAACCCCGGCTTTGAACCGACATTGCAGTGAGTTGGGGCTTCGTCTTTCTCCCCGGCGAGCCTCCCTCTTGTTACCCGTCCGTTCCCCTCTGTCTCTCTCCCCTTGTACTGTGTGGTCAGTGTGTGACAGAGGCCCCGGGCTGACTAATGGCTGTGGGCGAGATGTCTGCGAGACGGATCTGCCCCTCTAATTCACTGCTGGTGGACACACCGGATTTAACCCGGGCTGACTGTGACTGTGTGTTTGAAACAAGAGTGTGTAAATGTGTCTGAAAGCTTGAAGGCAGAAAGAAAACGAGAGAGAGAGAGAGAGAGAGAGAGAGAGAGATTCTGGGCTGCCGTGTGCACGCACGCGTGTGTGTGTGTGTGTGTGTGCGTGTGTGTGTGTGTGTGTGCGTGTGTGTGTGTGTGTGTGTGTGAGTTCCCAGAGAAAGCCTATTGAAAAGCCTCTCTCCAGTCTATCAGATTAGCTCCATTAGTGGATTAGCCGGATTACCCGGATTAGCGGGTTAATTGCGGTCTGCTGCTGCGTTGGTGCGCGGAGGCTAATGACGGCTAACACTAGTTAATCGCACACACGCACACGCAGCCGCGTCAGCCGGCGACACCGCCACGTCTGGCAACATGGCACACGCACATTCAGGGAAACCAGCGTGCACCGGCTTCCCATGAGGATTAGGAACAAGACATGTTTGGGACCACACATCTCTGCCAGCGAGTGGCATATTTTTTTTTTTTTTTTTTTTTGGCAAGGTTATGTATTTTTCATCGAGCGCTTTTATCTTTTCTTGTAATCAGAAACATTTAAAGCACGTTATTATGTTGTTTCCGCAGTTTTTTTTGTGTGTTTTTTTTTTTGGGGGGGGGGGTGTCGGATTTAGGTTGCTGATGATGAAAACTCAATCTAGTCAAAAGAGGACTCTTAAGGAGATATTAAAGCCAGCTGCAGTGCAGAAAGGCATCGCAATTACAGCTTACGTGCGGGTGGGTGGGTGTTTACATACCGGAGAGCAAAGTGGTTGCGGGTTTGATTCCCGAGACAGGCTGGAAAATTCACTGCACAAAGACACGAAGGAGCTTTCGCACTTTCAACGACCTGCAGAGGAAACTTTCCTGAGCCCACCTTAAGCATCTTAGAAAGAAGTTTCTCGCAGGGTTTTGTGGGTTTATCTGTCACTCCTTCAGTGGCGCGTGCGTCCGTTAACTTAATCGCGCGTTCGAACCGTAGCTTAACAGGAAATATGGAGGAACAAATTTCCCACTGTCGGTGCGAGCGCTGTGCCACGTGAATATGCAGCGCATATCCGGTGCCGCGACATGCCGCCATTATGAAACCCTCAGTTTTGAATTGGTCTCCAAGGTGAGCGCCTGTTCGCCTTCATCCTCCTACTGCGAGCGACCCCCCCACCCCCCCCACCCCCACCGCTTCTTGTTTATTAAATTATGGACAACAAATCAGGAGATAAATATGAATGCGTTCACGTTTCAGAAGTGTTCGAAACAGCATGTGGTCCATGGAAAAAGTTAAAACCTTAAAAACAAGAATTTAATATTGTCTTTACAAACAGCGGCAGGGAAATTAGATTTTTTTTGTTGTTTTTTTGTTATATATTTATCAAGTAAACATGCTCTGACTTTACTTTCAGGCAAAACTCTGATCCACTTTAATACAAATGTGATTGGTATCTGTTGGAGTATTATGACTTAATGGAGTTATGCTAAATGCTGTTTGTTTTAATGGTGACTGATGCGATTCAAAAGTCTTAAAGAAACTGAAAAAGTTGGATGCCTGAAAATGAAACACGCATCCATTAATTCTTTATCGTTGCTGAGTAGAAATCATGTAGTAAGGTTATAGACCAACACAGGTTCCTTTATGTAATACTGGTCATTTTTGATTATTCATTCGCTTATTCCATGTTTATTTTTTTTTTTTATAGGAATAAGTTAAATGGTGTGAACAAAACGACAGATACAACAGCAAATTACAAACAGCTATTTTTCAATGCCTATTCATAAATAGGCCGTTCAACAAATACACAAAACCAACAGAATGCATTTCAATCAGCACAAAAACACAAGTCCTAATACCATGAAAGTACCCACAATGCTTGTGGGCACATCAATGATCCCTCTCTAAAATATTCTCCTTTTATGAACAGATATTTTGTGCAAATACCCAGTAAATCTGAATCATGTTTATGTGCATGAAAGATTTATTTATTTATTTTAAATACCTCCCCACTGGCCTGGATTCACGTACAGATGGTGTTTCTGAGAAGTTGTCGGTGCATATTTATATATATATATATATATATATATATATATATATATAAAAAATAAATAAACAAAAGATCTAAAATATGAATAGAATACTGGCTAATCCACGAATACGAGTAACAGTTTAACCTCAATTGATTGTGACACCGCACTAAAGTTATCCACATGTGCAACGCAGTCCGACGGCGAGTCCTCGCGGATCGACACCTGTAAACAAAAATAAACAGAACCGAGCCCAATCGGCGCCGCTGCCGAAACGAAGGGGGAGAGACGAGCGGTCAAAATCGGCGCCGCGTGATGTGTTGCCGGCAGGACGTGGTGTCGGGAGCCGAGTGAGTGCGGCGTTATTGATGCGGTAGCCAATGAGGTCTGACACATGGCTTCAGGACAGGAAACGCCAGGGGTTATGGGTAAAATGGGTGTTAGCGAGAGTGTGCAGAAAACCAGAAGCGGCGCACCCACACCTATGCACATCGCTCGCACGCAAAGAAAGAGGGGGAAGAAGCAGGAATGCGAGCGGGCACGCACGCACACACTTTCCATATATTCTGCGGGCACCTCGGCCTCATTAAGGGGAAGTGAAGGGCTCCCTGCTCATCTTTTAAAGATAAAACAAAGTGCTGTGATGTCATACCTCATCAGCCTTCGCCAAGGAGACGAGGAGCACTTTAGCAGAAAGAGCAGAGTGTGTGATCGCCTGAACGCACAGACCTCCCTCTGACACTCTCTCTCTCTCTCTCTCTCTCTCTCTCTCTCTCGCTTTCTTTCTCACACACACACACGCGCGCACACACACGCGCACGCGCACACACTCAACAATCGTGGCGGCGGTGGATGGTGGATGAGGGATGCATGTTGGTTTGGGGCTAAACATGATATCTCCTTTCCCCAGGGTCAGCCAATCAGAACAGCCTGCCAGGGAAAAACAGCAAAAGCACTCAAGACCGGGCCAGAAGGAAACACACACTCTCGTGTACACACACACACACACACACACACACACACACAAACACACAAACACAACACAGTGAACCAACAAAACACACACTCGCTGTACTCCCGCATGCTTCAAAACTCCCTCCGAGCAGCAACTATCCACTCAGACAAAGAAAAGCTTTGGCGGACGCACGGCCGAGGAGCCGGTTGAGTGCGTCTGTACGCCACCATGCAAAGTCACC
>NW_027210742.1:907500-912500 GCF_029030835.1 Brachyistius frenatus
AAGTGAAAGTGAGACGGGAAACAGCAGAGGAATCTTCACCGGCGCAGACGAGCTCTGGAGGAGATTTGTCAACGATGGCAATTCCTCCCCGGAGCACTACAGACGCTCGTATGATGAACGGTATCTAAACTGTCCTCTGAGTTTTCATCTGCACATGCACTGCTTTGATTCTGGGCTGGGATCCAAGTACGCTGGCCCAAATGAAACACACGCACACACTCAAACACACGTGCACTAACCCCGAAGTGTGTGTGTGTGTGTGTGTGTGTGTGTGTGTGTGTGTGTGTGTGTGTGTGTGTGTGTGTGTGTGTGTGTGTGTGTGTGTGTTGGAGGGGGAGGGGGAGATCAATATGAAAGAGGAATCTATATGTCCCAAAGTTGAAGTTCAGCCTCTGTCTGACAGAACACACAAGTTCCTGTTGTAGTAAACTATTGTTTTGACAGGATGTCACTTCAGTTCTGCCGAGTGTGTGTGAGAGCGCCGAGCGCCGCGCCTCCTCTTTATCTCAGGCCTAAGGCTACTGTCACTGAGCCGGGGGGAGAGTGGGAGACCGAGGCAGACAGACAGAGGGAGAGAGAGAGAGAGAGAGAGAGAGGGCAAGAGACAGAGAGAGAGAGAGAGGCAGGGAGGAGAAAGGGAGGGATAATTCACTTGTCAGCTGCCTGATGAAATGCCATTTTAACTGAAGCTGCTAATAGGAGCATTACGGGGGTTCAGCGAGCCTGAGACAAGTTGCTGATAGTCAAGTCTGTGTGCGGAAAGTGTGCGTGTGTTGTGTGTGTGTGTGTGTGTGTGTGTGTGTGTGCGTGTGCGTGTGTGCGTGCGCGTAACACCAAATACCAGCGTACATTTTTCTTGCATTTGTATGAAATCTCTGGCTGCCAGAAGTCAACACATCAGACGGAAGAGGACGAGGTAGCACGACAGTGACTGGGTCTGTGTTGGGTTTTGGTTTCCCGCGTGAACTCTTCACAAAACCCGCGGCATCAATCCCAGATTTTAATTACTGTATCAGACACTTTGTCGTCTTCGTGAACGAAACCTTCAGAAACGAAATGATGTCGGAGCTCCGTTGCGATGTCGGAAAAGTTTTGGAGGACAGTTTCGCGAAGGGTGAACATTAGATAATACGATACAATAGTAAAGTGCATGAATATAAAGATGCTATACAGAATGAACAATAAGGGGCGTACAGTAGCTGTGAGTTTTGCACAATATCAAAACAATATACAAATTGTACAATACAAATAATGAAACTGCTGCACAGAAGCAATAAACACAGTAGAAAAATAATACAGTAGAAAAAAAAAAGTTATAACAATATAACGTACGCAACATGCAATATTTATCTTTTTGATAAATAAAACAAAGCAAGTAAACAGTGTAGGAATGTTTCGGACGTAAGACGAGAGCAAACAGAAGTCAAACAGTTCAGTACCGAAAGTTCAACAAACCGAAGACTCACTTTTTTTTAATTGAAATTCTTGTGACGTCCAGTTTGAGAATACCAAATGAATGCAGGAGGTTATATCTCGTAGTGGACATGGAAACCTTTGTAAGGTAAATGTCGGGGAGAGTTTATAGTCCACTGAACACAGGAGCTAAAAAAAAAACCTTTTATGAAGCAGGAAAATTTGAAAAATGACAAGAATACCTCAGATTTTGAGACGAAGTCCAACATGTTGATTGGCTGTCGTTCTCAAAAGTTGCAGGACGGACGCTTTTCTCAAATCTGGCTGTGGTCCGAAGCAGCGAAGGCTCTAATCGCGCGCACTGTGGGTCGAGTTCAGGTCAGCCTGTCACCTCCTTCGCTGCTAACGCTCCTCCAGCAGGGAAAATTGTGAGTCATCACAAAGTCACGAGCAATATTTTTCCACCGAATTTGATGGAAACTACTACTACTACAAAAAAAAAAAAAGGAAATCCAGCCACAAAAAAAAGACTGAAAACAACTTGTAACCCTCGATGAACCCACAGAGATGAATCACCCGACTCTGCAGTTTTACACGTCTCTTTGGGGGCATTTTAGCATCTTTCTATTGTTTCCTCCTTTTCTGTCTTTTTTTTTTTTTTTTTTTTTTTACAGTCCACAGCTTTCCCGTGTAAGTTGTCTCTCCTGGTTCTGATATCGATGTAATTACCAGACCAGTTTTACGCTACCTGATCTGCAGACGGCGACAGCAGCTCGCTGGCGAACGTAGTCGAGCATTCGGTGGACGAACGGGATCCGGATATTTTCCTAAAGACCCGGTAGAGACCAAAACCAGAACAGAAACGTCCGGTCACCGCCTCTCCTTCTGATCCTGGCGTTACGTTGAATAACAGATGTTTGCAGAACGTCGCGATGTCGCGGTGAAGTTGACCTTTGACCTTTTGGAAGTACAATATCATCGCTTCAAAATATTATGCTGTGAAAGTTTTGTGAAATTTTGTCATACTAATGTCAAACAGCGGCGTTTACTGCTGTGTCTGTTGTAGGAAAGAAACAGTTACCGGTATGTTAACTTAGATGCATCATGGATTAAAAAAAAACAACTAAAAAAAAACAACAACAACATAACGTACAGTATTTGGAGACTAAAGAGATTTTTGGACTTTAGTTCAAACTTCAGGAGTTCAGGAGTCGACCATTTTCCAGAATCGCTACGACTTCTGATTGTGGCAAATATGACGGAGCGAAAATAAAACATTTGTATAGTTTAAAAGAAACAAGCATGAATGAAGGTGCTGTTTGAATGTACATGTGGCTGATATGCCTTTTTCCAGTCGACCTCCTGACATCCTACACAGGTTTCGGTCTGAAAACAAACAAACAAACAAATTACAGAACACGATGGCCCAAAAAAATCCTAAGAAAAATAAACAGTCACCTTTTCATTTTCTGTCAACGAAACAATATTTTGTCATATTTACAATATGAACCCTGTAACAACTGACCAAAAGTTGGAGAACCAAAAACATTTTGTTGACTCGGAAAGTTGTTTTTCTGAATGTACAGACTGCTCTCGGATACCTGGATCCTCGCTAACAATAAAACAATAAAGTGTGAAGTAGAAAAGGTGAAGTTTTCTGACAACAAATTGAACGCTTCGGAGGGTTGATGGAAAGCAGCGGGAGTTCACACTCCAATATTTTTTTTAAGTAGAGTGAGCAAAATAGGATCTCGCCGAATAATGACATTTTTCTTATTTTAGTTTCAAATTTACATTATATAATTGTTGTTTGCACATGAAATTACAAAGTTATGACACATGACTTGTGACTGTGTTTTAGAAACATACAAATAAACATTCAGTAGGCTTTTAATTATAAATCATATAATACATGTTTCCTTGTTAATGTGATGTAAAATTATAAGATGAAAAAAAACACTGATTATTTTGTTGTGTGATTAAAAACTTCTCTTGAACTGACAACTGAACATAACATTTTATGTTACTGTACTTTGATAAACTAAGAATTTTGTGGGCGAGCTGTTTCAGCTCAAAAATTTTTAATTGAGTAAACAAATTGGGGAAAAGAAGTATTGACGAAAGGGAAGTTCACTGTCACTGAAAATAATCTCCCTGTAAAAGACGGTCTCATTAAGGTTGACATTAGTTTGAATTTGTTGTTCAGCTCCAACTAAGTTAAGTTCAACATCAGCGCATGTACCGGCCACCTGATGAACATAAAACATTAAAAAAAAAAAAAAAGTAATTTAGCATTTATCAGGGAAAAATATGAAAGTGTGTTTTTGATAAATAAAGTAAAAAGATTTGCTGTGATTTAGAGGCAAAGTGGCAAAGAAACACTGACATTAGGACAATAGTTACTAATTTTTTCACCTGAATTATTATTATTTTTTTTTTATAGTTTTTCCTCTTTACAGAAATTCTCATCATGTTTTTTTAAAAAAAACAAAGTTGCTCTCAGCTACTTATTAGGGAGGATCGCGCTTCAAATTCATAGTCACATCTAACACTTTTGGAGTTTGTAATTCGCTTTGGACAAAAGCGTCTGTCGAGCTACAAAAGTTGATGAGCTCTAAATTTAAAAAAAAAAAACCACCAAGATTACCAAGATCGACTGGCATGAAAAATATATGCTTCATTAAAAGTACATCCACCGTAGCGAGATTTCCTTCCTGTTAACGAACAATGACGTACGCAATTTACCACACTGTAGACTTTTTACCGTTTTAATATTTCACGTTAAAAGCACTTTATTTCGCTCTCCAGACTAAATATGAATTGTTCTTACTGTAATGGTATCCCACTGAAATGTCACATTTTATTGTAAAAAATGAGTTTTAATGTGAATACTGTTCTCCACGTTCCCTCTAATAGTTTTGGATTTTAATATCTTTCCACAAACAGTTTTAATGGCTCACAAGACGTCACGCAGATTCACTGAAAGCTTATATGCAGCATCATCATCACAGCAGCCAGTTATACTGTCCACCGGCATTACTGTTTTCAAAGGGACATCTGAGACACACACACACACACACACACACACACACACACACACACACACACACACACACACACACACACACACACACACACACACACACACACACACACACACACACACACACACAGTCACTCACTCACTCACTCACTCACTCACACAGAGAAAGGGTTAAGAGAGCCCTGAGGCCAAGTGATTTACGCAAGAATGGACTGAATAGTTTCTGTCTCTTTCTGCATGTGTGTGTGTGTGTGTGTGTGTGTGTGTGTGTGTGTGTGTGTGTGTGTGTGTGTGTGTGTGTGTGTGTGTGTGTGGGCACTCCAGTATTGTATTTAAATAGAAAACATCAATTCCTAAAACTGAAGTATCTCTTCCCGCCCATAGAATATAAGTGATGGCTTGATGTCTTCCCATTCGACCTTCTTTTATTATTAAATTCCTTCTAAGACACAGACAAGCGGCACACACACACACACACACTAAAAGCTCGGCCTCCTATAACCTTCATCTTTACCGCCCTTATAGATACTCTGTTATACTGTCA
>NW_027210742.1:917500-1041661 GCF_029030835.1 Brachyistius frenatus
ATTAGTGATTCTGCTTGCAATTTCATTTGGAGCAAATACATTTTCACCTCAGTTTGAACTGCCTAAAGCAAGGCTGCATCTGCTTCCCCGAGTTTACCTCCATCACAGTGCTTGCGTTTATGCCATCTTTAATCTGTTTTTGCTTGTTTCTCGTAACAGAAGTGGTCAGCTGATAGTATATTGTTCAGTTTGTATATGTGGCAATACCCTGAAATAATGCTTTTTTTTTTAAATTTATTTATTTTTATCCTACCATACTACGTACATGTAGAGCTCCGAGCAGCGGGTCACGCAGCAGGTTTTATTTGATTATTCCAAAAGACTAAACGACCAAAAGGCGTCAAAACATTTTATTCTAAGCAGTTACCCGTCCTCCGCTGGTACAAGTGTCGTGTTTGCACTCAGCGTCGCGGCAGAAGGAGAGAAGAACAAGCTCGTGGGGAGGGTGAGCAACAGACGACAAGCAAATGCACAATGATTTTAATTGCCCAGTTAATGTTTAAAATATGTTTCGCTTTGTCATTTTTTTATTTTTTTTTTATTGTTTTACTGTTACCAGTTCGGGCAGTGAACTCATATACGGGATCCGTAATGCCGGGTGTCTAACAAGTTGTTGTTTGGAAATCACACCTTAGACTCACATGGAGAGATTGGGGAGTGACAGCAGTAAGCTTCAGTTGCAAAAAAAAAAAAAAGTAAATATAGACATATAAATATGGATTGATAACTGCGAGGGCCTAAAAGGCTCAGTTTTCTACATTGTATAAACCTAGTTTGTACGAAATGAAACCAAACACTTTGAAACGGGAAATGGTTGAACGTAATCAAAATCAAAGATGAAGCTGCAGACAGACTCGATCCTAAAGATCAAAGCTGTGTATTCATTCAGCTTTTAATGATTAACAAACAACATGCTGACTACAAATGTTTGAAGTGAAGTGCAGTTGAATGATTCCAATCAGCAAATTTGTAATTTCCACTTCTTGTAAATTAATAATGATCCAGCCTGGACTTCATGGTAAAACTGTCATTTGCATTTCATCCCGTTTGGCTCTGAACTGGCCTCGACACGATCGATCACCTCAGATTAGGGTACATGATTATTAGTTTGTGTTCTGCTGCAGTAGTTTTGTGTCAAATTCTGTACCAAATGTAAAATGTATTCTTCACAAAACTGCCAAACTCCGGTGAACTTTCTGAATTCCTAAAGGACCTTGATGATTTGTGCACGGTCAGCAATCTGTCGCATCAGCTCCTTCCCTACCGCCCATTCCTGCGGTGATGTCTGGCGAGGTGTTCCTGAGCACTGCAGAGACTAATCCATCATATTTCCGTTTGCTTGACCTGATAATGGAGTTTAAATCACCGTCTTACCAACCCAACCGAAACCTCCAATCCCAGTCATTCAAGAAGGAAGGAGAATTGACTATAAATCCTGATGAAGGGAATCTCGTGTGCAAAAATAGCCAACATGCAAGATGCAAACTCTTCCTGCAACTAAAACAGGGTGCCAGTGAGAGTAAAGACAAAAAAGAGCTCACTATGCAAAAAAATATCCTCACTCCAGGGATCAGGAACTCAGAAAGGAGAGCACGTGGACGCACATCTACAAATCAGCTATGAAGTTTCCATTACTGTAGTATCAAAAGTCCTTCTTTTTTTTTTACAGAGGGAAGTGAAAACAAGAAGTGAAACAATAACTTTCCATTTTTTGTTCCAGAAAATGAGAAAACCTTATTTCAAAACCCAACCGACATTTGTATTCGCTAAAGTAACTAAGAACCATAGACTGTATATAAAAGTGGACGCATCTGAAAATTGAAGCCGATGCAGAAGCGCCTCAAAGTGCAATACCACCGATGGCCACCAGGGGCGAGCTCCAAAAAAATAAAAAAATTTAAAAATAAAAAACCTCTGCCTCCGTAAACTCCCATTCAACTTCTCTCATTAAATACAAAGACAACACCTTTTGTTCCACGTCATTTTGGCGTAGTTCGCTAAAGTTGCACCTTTTAATTCGTTTCCTGGCAGTCCATCTGAAAATTAGTTAGATATTAGGCCTCAAAAAGCGGTACGGTCGGGGGTGGGGGAGGCGTGTCTGTTTGATTGACAGGCCTGTGGTGCAGTCGGGTTTCCGCTGTAGGAGGGGCGGGTACGGTGTCCTCGGGTTTTGCGATCAGATCGAGTCGGATTCACGACTCGCTCCTCCCCAGCTCGTCCAAAATGCGATCACTTCTGGCTCCGAAATGCCGACGGCCAAAATACCAAACTCGAGGCTTCGGAGCGACCGTTCACAAACCAGTGGGCGACGTCACGGTCGGTTGCCGCTTGCTGAGAACTTAGAACAACTTTACCTCATTTGTTTAAATAACAAAGATTTTGGAGATCAAAAAAAAAATAACGAATGAGAAAGCGACATTAGAATCCAGCGTTGCCTGGTTCGGATGACGCACCGGCACAACCTGCAGCTGCTGTGGTTGGAGTTCCTTCACGCGACCTATACTTTGTCTTTCCACACCTGCATTCGTTGTTTAACTTTGTTAGGAAACCAAGGTTTCATTTTTTTTTTTTAATGCCAACCGCCGCAGTCGATGTCAATTTGCTTTACGATATGGAAAGTAACCCCCAGGAACTCGCTTTATTTCTTGTATATATATATATATATATATATATATATTTTTTTTTTTAGAAAGATCAATAAAAAAAAGAAAAAGTTCAACGAGAGATTGAGTTACCGAGGCTGCAGCCCAGACGTGATGTCATGACTCTCCGCCCGAGTTTTTTTTTTTTTTTTTTTGTCTGCCAAACGGCGGGACGACGACCTTTGGCCCCACCACCCGTTAGATTTGGGGCGTCTGAGAGGCAGGGCCCGCGGCTAAGTGGGAGCCCTCATTGGACAAGGTCGTTGGACATTTGAGCCCCGTGGGGGGACGTGATTGGAGCGTGAGCCTTATGCAGAGCGCAGGGAGCCGGCGAGAACAAGAGACACCGACACAGCATGAGACGGATACAGAGAGGGAAGGAGGCTGAGACGAGAGAGAGAGGGAGAGAGATGGATGGATGGATGGAGAGAGGAGAGGTGTGTGTGTGTGTGTGTGTGTGTGTGTGTGTGTGTGTGTGTGTGTGTGTGTGTGTGTGTGTGTGTGTGTGTGTGTGTGTGTGTGTGTGTGTGTGTGTGTGTGTGTGTTAGCAACAGAAAAGCCCGGATAGCAGTGTGTCAAGAGTGCTGTCAGTCACTCATCCATCCAGCTGGCTAATTGGCTCCTTACCCTCTCTCGCTCTCCCACTCTCTCTCCCTCTTTTTCCTTCACTCACTCACTCTCTCTCTCTCTCTCCCTCTCTCTCTCACTCTCTCTCTCTCTCTCTCTCTCGCTACCTCCCGCCTTCCCTCCCTCGCTTGCCCTCTCTCTCTCCCTCCATCAGGCGTTGCTCCTAACTGCGCGCCGGAGGCCAAAATGCAGATGAGCTCTGCCTCGCGTCAGGGGGAGCTTCTGCTCTGCTTAATTATCTGTGTGTGTGTGTGTGTGTGTGTGTGTGTGTGTGTGTGTGTGTGTGTGTGTGTGTGTGTGTGTGTGTGTGTGTGTGTGTGTGTGTGTGTGTGTGTGTGTGTGTGAGAGAGACAGTGAGAGAGAGAGAGAGAGAGAGAGAGAGTTAGTTTATCAGCTTACCGGCCCACACACACAATGTTCACGCTGCCGCTGCTGCTGCTGTTGCTGCTATGCTAAACAGCAAGGCATCATGGGAATTGCAGTGACAGCTCATTTTGGTTTTTTCGTAGTCTATGTATGAAAGCTGCTGAGAGACAACCCTTCCCTCCCTCCTGCCTCCCAACCCTCCCTCTCCCCCCCACCCTCCCTTGCAACACACAACACACACACACACACACACACACACACACACACACACACACACACACACACACACACACACACACGCTGACACATTCGTACACATTGACATATACGAAACACACACACACACACACACACACACACACAGAAAACCTTCTCTCTTTCCCCGGTGCTCATGGGAACGGGTCCGGGGCCTGTCACCAACCCTCCCCCAATCCCCCTCCTTTTCTCCCCACCACCTCACCACCCTCCCCTCATCGCCGCGGTGACAGGGCTTGTTGACAAACGCCAGCAGTCATCAGGGCACCCTGGGAAATCTTCTGCCACCATTTTGTCAGCACAATGACAGAAGTTGTTAATGTCTTGCCTCTCGCCCTGACACGAGACGCTGGGGCTGACAGACTCTGACACGCGCCCCACACACACACACACACACACACACACACACACACACACACACACACACACACACACACACACACACACACACACACACACACACACACACACACTCGCTCAGATACACGCTGCTGCGCACCGCCTTACAATAACACAAATGTCATGCACACAATATAGACACAAACACACGGCTACTCACACACACGCTGACACACCCCATTCATGTCCACATTTTATGGCCCCCCATCCTTAACTCTCCCCCATCTGACTCAACTGAATCAGTCAGCGTGTGTGTGTGTGTGTGTGTGTGTGTGTCCGTGTGTGTGTGTGTGTGTCCGTGTGTGTGTGCGCGCGTGCTGGCTGACAACTAGATGTGTGTGGATGTTTAGTGTGTATGACTGGGGAGTGTTAATGAGGATATGTCTATGAGTGTGTACGGCTTCTAATGAGTTGTACTCAAGTGTGTGTGTGTGTGTGTGTGTGTGTGTGTGTGTGTGTGTGTGTGTGTGTGTGTGTGTGTGTGTGTGTGTGTGTGTGTGTGTGTGTGTGTGTGTGTGTGAGCGTATGAGAAAACAGTGTCTCAGCTCTCGTTATGGATGCGGCGTATGCATCTGATCAATAACATTTACAATCCCGACAGGAGATCGAGCCTGGCGGACAACCCTAACTGACCGTTATGAGAACATGATGAACTCCGGACAGACACACACACACACACACACACACACACACACACACACACACACACACACACACACACACACACACACACACACACACACACACACACACACACACACACACACACACACACACAGATCACAGATCACAGATTCATATGGGCAGCTTCTCTGGACAGCCAATTACCGTTCCTCATAATCCACTTGCTCCACACACAGCCTCCGCCGTCCGCCTGTGTACAGTTGTTGTACACAGACGTTGAGACGTGTGTGTGTGTGTGTGTGTGTGTGTGTGTGTGTGTGTGTGTGTGTGTGTGTGTGCGTGTGTGTGTGTGTGTGTAGAGGATTGCTGAAGATGCCAAAGTTCCCTCCAGAATCCACAAAGATAGTCTAAAAGCACACAGCCCCCCCCCCCCCCCCGATCAGATCAACTACGGTAGTTCACCACAGTTCGGCGCTCCGGCTGCTCCTGTTATACGAACTGTGACTGTGTTTGATGTCTCAGGGTGTATTTGAGTCGCACCTGCAGGGACCAACGCCGGCGCGATCTGAAAGTGTTTGTATTTCCCGTCTAAAGTGTGAATTAGGATCAGCTTGCTTATTTTTTGCAGAGAGTGGCATGAAGCCCAGCATACGGGAAAGATGAACATACAGAGA
The DNA here is from genome assembly GCF_029030835.1 of Brachyistius frenatus. Taxonomy (NCBI): domain Eukaryota; kingdom Metazoa; phylum Chordata; class Actinopteri; family Embiotocidae; genus Brachyistius; species Brachyistius frenatus. The sequence goes on from NW_027210742.1 coordinate 923,088, forward strand.
AAACAAAATGGTGCGCGTGTAATTCAACAGGTTTGGAGGTTTGAACCGAGGCGGATTTGCTGCTTTTCTCCGGTTTGTGTCATTTTAAAGTGAATATCTTTTGAGTTTGAAACTGTAAATTTAACTGAAAAAAAAGATTCATAGATCTTTGAGAAATACTTTTTTTTTTTTTTTGTAGTTGTGGCCCTAAAGTCTGTAACAAAGCAGGTTTTGTTCTAAAGATGTTCATAACTTACTGTAGGGTTGTTTTTCTGCACGTTACCGCGAGCAACCGTCGTCTGATCCGTGCATCGTAGTTAAATCCAGCCGCTTACGATTCTTTGAGTCTGGTTTCCACGTGGAGGCGACGCCACAGCAAACATTACAACTTTTAAATTCTCCTACAGCAAAGTTATTTGTAGTTATCCGCATATGAGCTGCAAATACCTGAAAGTACCAATTTGTAAAAACTGTTTCTAAATGTGGTTTTTCATTTTTGCGCCTGTGTTGCCTTGAGTTGTTCTCTTCCTGCACGTCAATATCTGTAAAAGCCTTCGACTGAAACATTGCAGACTGGATTTATATGGTCAACAGATGGCGAACAGAGCTGCAGAGTTTTCTTGAAACCTCGGTGTGCAGATGCGGTATCTCTCTTTAAAGTCCTGCAGCGCACCGAGTCGTCGTGTTTCCATCACTTCAGTGGTCAATAATCTGATTTACATTCGTCTCCCGGAGACTTAGGGCCGTGTCTTTTTCATTTCCTTTGTAGGTTTTAACAAGATGCCGCACTTTATTATGGTCACACCCAACGTGTGGGAGTTTCAAACAACAAAACGGGTATTTGGAAGCGCAAGTCATAAAACACACTCTTATTTTTGTTATTTACTGTGCAATAGTCCGTGCGTCTCGTCCAGCGATAGAAGCGATTGATAATGAAACGTGACCAAACTAAACGGACCGAAATAATGAAGTGGATTCCGGGGGAACGAGGAGCATTTGCAGGGTTACAAACCAGGAACGTGTCTGAGGAGAGGTGGACCCTGACTCGCCGGGCCCGGAGCCAGACGAGGGTCACCGTGTTACAGTCCGGAGGGCCAAAACTTACCGTCTCAACCTAGTTATAACTGCCATGGTCAGCTAGCATTGCATAATTCAATTACATCAGTGATTTCACCACAATTGAATCGAATGGATCTAAAAAAAAAATTTTTTTTTTAAATATCCCACAATATATGAGTATATACTAAACAAAAATTGTCTGGTTCCCGTCTGGACTTTTGATTCACATAATACGTCTCTGAGAGGTTTAAGTGATTCAAACAGAATAATGGCCCAAAATGATAATTAGCTCTGATTATGGGGATAAGTTGTCACCAAAATGTAAAATATTAGATCAAAATCTGCTCTTCCTCCCAAAATGACTGACAGGTCTTTTAACACAGAGACTTGACACTTCAGAGAAGAACGAAATTAGAGTTTGACAGCTGACTCCTGAGACAGGATGATATCCACTCAAGGTCCACTTACTAGCTCGTTCTTGAACTGGTGAAGGACTTGTACCCTGAAGCTTCAGAACAAGGGGAGCAGTTTTATTTTCCTCTCGTGCCATCCGTGCATCAGGATTGTGTCTCAACACCGAGCAGGACCATTTTAACTTCCTATCATTGGACCGATAGGATCACGAATAAATGAGAAACACGACCGATGACGTTGCAGAGGTCAAATTTCGGTTATATAAGATTGTTGTTTTTACCTGCAGCTGGTGTCAGTCTGTGGCTAATGGCGAACGCCTCTGGCTCAGTTTCATAAAAGTTGAACTGACACTGTCCCTTTTGTCACCTCCGTGGATGTTGACAAGCATCTTTCAGCTGGTTAGCGACGCCCTGAATGTCCTTGTTGCTGCTTTATCTGCAGGTGCTACTTCTTGCTGTGGCTGTTTTGTGAAGGTTGTTTTCCTTAAATTAGGGAAGTAGTTTTTCCGTGATCAGTGTGCTGCTAATTAGGCTGAAAAAAATAAAATAATGCCAGCTTTCTGATATGCTTATGTTACTAATATAACTATATAAATACATTTTATATATATAAAAATATATATAAAATGTATTTATATTATATATATATATATATATATATATATTTTATATATATATATATATATATATATTATATATTATATATATATATATAATACATATTTATATATATATATATATATATATAAAATGTATTTATATTTTATATATATATATATATATATAAAATGTATTTATATAGTTATATTAGTAACATAAGCATATCAGAAAGCTGGCATTATTTATATATATATATATATATATATATAATATACTTTTGTTTTTTAACAAAATCTTCTTTTGTTTTTAAGAATAAGTTTGTTTTTTGTTTTTTAAGAATAAGGAAGAAAAGAAAAAAATCAAAGCCTCCCCCTGTGTCATTTTCATCACGTCTCGGTGCAGTAGTACAGTACAGTGCACTGAAACTTGTTTTAACACACACACACACACACACACACACACACACACACACACACTAGGAGCACGCGGAGCAGGTGTAGGAAGCGCGAGTCGAGTGCAGCTTTCAGCAGGTGCCGCCCCGCGTGAGCCGGCTAGGACGAGATGAAAGACACCGCTGCACTCCGAATCGCTCCCCTCTCCTCCCTTCCCTGCTCCGCGAGAACACGCCGAACTCCCTCCCCCCCCACCCCTCCCCACCCCACCCCCACCATCCCATCCCCATCCCATCCCATCCCATCTCACCCCATCCTCCCCTCCCCGCTTCCCCGCGCGCTCGGTGAGGTAGATTTGTAGTGACAGCAGCGGGTGCATTCGCCAGTCATTCCCCATAAAAGGTTCCGTCTGATCAAAGCCCCGCCGAGGCAGGGAGAGGCAGGGAGGCGCCCGCTACGTCGGTATGTGTCTGCGTGTCTCCGGTGTCTCGCAGGGTTGAGGCGGTTTTTGAAGCTTTATAAACACCAAAAAAAAAAAAAACCCTCTCTGTCTATCTCCCCGCTATTTACATTTGAGCTCCGTTTTGCCTTGGCAGTAAAACATTGGTTTTTATTCCCTCTGCCTGTAGCCCGCGTGACAGGTCTCGGCTGCATTAATCAGCTCCTCGCGCTCAAGAGTCGCGGATTCCTTAAACTGGAAGAATTAAATCTTTAAATAAATTTTAAACGGAAGTGTCTGACTGAAGTTATGTTAACAAGCACCCCCCCCCCCACCACCCACCCCCTCCCCCCAAACCTGAGAGGTGTGTGTGTGTGTGTGTGTTGAGCAGAGATTCCCCGGTGAGCGCTGAGGGGAGCGTACGTACACCAAAGCAGAAAAAGAGGCAATGTGTTGATATAAATTTACCCATCCGCTGTCAATTAGACAAACACTTCTTTTTTTTTTTTTTTTTTTGCGGGTGTAAAAAGTTAGGCTTTTTTTTTTTTTTTCCCTTCACAATATGAACACCCAAAAATATCAGGAAGACGCCACTGAAACGTGAACTTTTAAGTCACCTGCCTGTCACATTCGCAATTTTCCATATTCATGTTGTTTTAAATCACCAGGAAGCCCGAGCATCCCTCTTTACCTCCTCATTAACATCAGTCGTCTCGTCAGAAGCAGACAGCATTGTTCACCATCAATTAAGTGCAGAGGAATCCAAAGCTAGTCTGCTGCTGACACATCTCTGTAACGCAAAGGCAAAAAAAAAAATACAACCAAAAAAAAAAATTTGGCAATGCAAATTTTGGAAAGCGGTTAAGACTTTAAGACTCTGCGCCGCCCCCCCCCCCCCCCCCCATATTCCCCAAATTGTGTTTTTATGTGCAGCACAAAGCTTCCTATACATTGATCTTATTTCTCAATAGTTTCCGTTCCTGCTGAATAAAACATGGACCATCAGCACGGCTTGAAGTTGTTGTCCGTGCGTCGAGGCCTTCAATCAGTGAAGCGAGCAAATCCTTTTAGGAGTGCAGTCAAAGTGTCAACGAACAAAAATAATAATAATAATAATAATAAAACGACAAAATATTGTAACTGTTTCCATGTATACGTGAATGCCCTGATCCGATTGTGTTTATCGGGCTCGCCCGGATAACCGCCTTCTATTTCTGAGAAATCTTTGGATTTGCGAGACTGTGTTGTATTCATAAAACCTATTTTTGATTTAATTTTACCCGAGTTAGAACAGATTAGGTCTTTTCCCCCATAAAATTGTACCTTTTTGATTTTTCCTGGAAGAAAGGATGGGAAAAAACACATGATGGGGACAAATAAGGATTTAACTAAATGTGCCGATAGTGGTGGAAATGTTTATGTTAACTCCCCGCTGTCAATCAGAGCTGATTAAACAGACCCACACAGTCCGAACGAAGCAGATTGGCTAAGTATTTGTGTTATAATAACTCGGTGCGTTTGCAAACTTTTAACTTAGATTGTCGCTTATTTTTTTCTTAAATGTTTATTGTTGAAAAATGCAACGGAATAGTTGATCGTGATCATTTCTCTTTTGTTTACTTTGTTTCTGGTGAATTTTGAGCTGTTGTGTTTACTCGGTGGCTTCCTCTTCACCTGCTGTGGCCTGATTTGTACTTTATTTAAAACGTTGCTTTGGACAAAAGTTTATGCAAAATAAGTAAATGCAAATTCAGACGTCTTTAAATTTAAAGTTTTTTTTTTTCTGACCCTAAACCCATAAATATTCACCTTACTTCTTTAAAGTGTTGGTGGTGTATGTAGTCAACGGAAGCAAGGAATTCCTTCGTTTTTGCTACATCGATCAGGAAAGCCGAGTTTTTCCCGCTCACAGGTGCCGACAGTGCCTACATGTACCAGAATGCATTGCGTGCACGCTTCTGATTGGTTCCCGGTCTTCCCCCCCCCGGTAGCACCCACTCAACAAAACAAATGACAAGGACGAGTCAAAACTTCTGCGGTAGAAAAGCCACCCCCCCCCCCCAAAAAAAAGAGAAAACAACAACAGACAGGAGATGAGTGTCAGTGTGGTTTTCGTCACACCATTTAATTCCAATAATTTGTAATAAAGGAAAAAAAAAAAATATTACAGCGTATATAAACATTCGGATCACCGTGGCGCCTTTGAGCGCTTTAACTTTGCTATGTTACAACGGTCTCGCCGACGAGACGCACCTCAGACTCCACAAAATGAAGCAAACATTCCTCTGCAACATTCTGCTATAATTTAAAAGCCTCTGAGCAAAGTTGAATTTACACAAGACCCCTCAGACACATTCACATACTGCATCTGACTCTTCTATGATCAAGGCAAAGTGGTGTTAGTATGTACACTCTGTTGTCTGGATGTGTGTGTGTGTGTGTGTGTGTGTGTGTGTGTGTAGCCGTCCTGATGAAGGTGAAGATGAAGATCTGGCTGCAGTGTGTTACTGTGGGTAGGCCTCGATCACCATAGCATGACCCTGGAAAACACAAGAAAAAAAAAAAAAAACAGAAACATGAGAAATGGAAGAAAAACATACAGGATTTTCCTCGTCACGCAAAACAACAAAACACTTGTTCATGTTATGAGGTGCATAAAAATATAAACATATTAGATGGAAGTTTACATTTCCCTACATTTTTGGATTTGGAACTACAGGTACCGAACTTCTTCCAGTGTCCCTGCCCCCCCCCCCCCCCCCCCGAATGTCGTCTTCCCTCCATAAGAAACCAAATACTCGTAGAACCGCAGTTACGTCCAGTAACTACTATTTTTCTTTTTCTTTTTTTAACTAGTTCCTGTGCACCCGTTTCATTTCAGCTCAGTACGAGAGTTGCGGATGCATTTTTCTGTCCCTGAAAGCATGTCCGGGGGGCGGAGCCTCAGAGACGTGCCAGCGCTGCAGAGCACCAGGTGGACACGGGCGAATGTTCACTCGAGTTGATGACAACTACACTCGTTACTACCCTCCTCCCCAAAGCTGTCTGCGGAGGGGGAAACGCTCGTTGTAAAATTTGAATTTAAAATAGATCAGAAGAAAGGAGTCGGCCGTTACCAGTCCTCCAGCAGCACAAGCCGCCACCAGTCCGTACTGTCCTCCCTCCTTCTGCAACCGGTGTGCCACGGTGGTTACCAGCCGGCAGCCGGTGGCACCGAACGGGTGACCCAAAGACAGGGAGCCTCCCCACAGGTTGAACTTGTCCATGGAGGGAGCCCCGACCTGCAAACGCACAACGGAGCTCAACTTAAACACGTCCACTTTCAACTGGTGAAATTTATACCGCCACTTCGCCACGTGACTCGAATGCAGTTAAAACGAGGAGGCGCTGCGGTGCGTCGACATGATTCCCTAAAAGTAATAATGCGCAACTAGCGTGCATCGATGTTAAATCAATACTTCTGTCACTTAAACAATTAGCAGTTTTATTTTTACATACTGAGGTATAAAATTAATATATATATATTAACAAAAAGTTTATTGTCAAACAAACAAACAAAAAAACATAGCAAAAACCAATATTTTTTTTAAAATGGCTTCTATTTTTCGTCTGACCATCTCAAGCCAAAAACGCACTCTACACACATCGCTCATCTGTAGTGCGCGAGGCAAACATCCAGGTGAGCTGCGTGGATCTATTCCGAGAGAAAGCGAACCGACGGCTATTTTTTTTTACCTTCGATTTCCTGCCCATGTACGTCTGGGCGAACCAGTCCGAGTCCAGAGCCTTCATATTCGCCATTATCTGACCCTGGAAAGACGACACACACACACACACACACACACACAGTCACAATCGATCTCGGGCAGAATATGAAGTAGACCGGGGCGAATAACACGGAAACGAAATACGCCGCAATCGTACGACGGCAGACAGAAATTGAGTTTACTTATGTGTTGGAGGTGGTCAAAGTTTTGCGACGACTTACTGCAAATGCCTCGTGAAACTCGAAGACGTCGATGTCGCTGACGGACAGGCCGGCCCGCTCCAGGACTTTGGGCGTGCTGTACGCCGGCCTGGAAGAGTCAAACGGAGCAGAAAATAGAAGAACGTCTTCCAAAAGGCAAACCGTTGTTTCTTCAAAGAAGGAAAAAGATCGCTCGGCGATACGGCAACTTCAGCAGGGCGCGAATTAAAGCAGAGTGAGAACGAGGCACTCACCCCAGAAGCAGCTGATCTTTGGGGTCCTGGGACACGTAGACGAAGTCTCTGCCGGGGTGAAAAATATTACGCCGATGAGCACTTTTGAATCGGCATTATCGGGTAATTTGAAGAAGAAGCTCTACCGAGCAGAAGAAGGTCCGGATACCTGAGGTAGGCTTTAGGCTTGAAACCCATCGCCAAAGCCTTCTCTTCGGACATGATGAGCACGGCGGAGGCACCGTCGGTCTGAGGACACGCAGAGAAACCGTTTACTTGAGGTTGAGGGACAGTTCGTGTGCGAGACAGTTCATAAGATGAGAGGGAAAAAAAAATAAACAAATGGGAGTGTTTGTGAATCGAATATCCTCAAACAAGTTTCTAATGGTGTTTTACAGACGCTGTCCACGCCGGAGGAGTTTTAGATGCAGGAAGGACGAAGTAAGAACGTGTGTGTGTGTGTGTGTGTGTGTGTGTGTGTGTGTGTGTGTGTGTGTGTGTGTGTGTGTGTGTGTGTGTGTGTGTGTGTGTGTGTGTGTGTGTGTGTGTGTTTACCAGGAAAGAGGAGTTGGCAGCGGTGACTGTGCCATGAGGCTTAATGAAGGCGGCCTTTAGTTTGGCCAGTTGCTCCATGGAGGACGGACGGATGCCGTTGTCCTTTGATACAATGTCCCGACCTGGCGAGAGAAAAAAAAAAAAAAAAAAAAAAAAAAATGTGCCCCTTCATTATCATCCAAAAGTGAACATTTACATTAAAGATGAAATACAAGTCATAGATCTTCTTACGGGATCCCTGTTGGCTTCCTGGTGTACACATAATCAATATGTAGGAAACATTAATAAGAAAAATAAAACCAAGTTTTATTAAAACTAATGATTATTCTTTATTGTTAATTAATCTACCAACGATTTACACAATTAATCTTAATAGAAGTCAAAATTTCTGGAGGCCCAGCATGATTAAAATGTTTCTCTTTCAACATTTGAAATCCCCCAAAATATTTAAAATCTTCACCATTAAAAAAAAACAACAACACTTAAGCGAATAATTGATTATCTAATTAGATGCCAAATCATTTTCTGTTGATCATCAATTGTTTGTTGTCGACACGTACAGATCGACAACATCCATAAACATAAACAAAATCAAATCAAACTTACAAATGGAATTAAAGTACAGAACCATTTGTATAATTAATGAAAAGAAAACCAAAAACTCTTGTTTATTTATTTCTAACTTGTGATGTCACACGTTTAAAAGCTTACCAGGCACTTTGAAGGCGATGACGTCCCGCAGCAGCCCGTCGTCCTGCGCCTTTTTGGCCAGAGAGTGCGACCGCAGGGCGAACTCGTCCTGCTCCACCCGGGAGACCCCGAACGCGGCCGCCAGGCGGTCGGCGCTGTGGCCCATCGTCTCCGCGGTGGAGAACTCGGCCACGGCGGGAAGCTGCGCGCAAACAGGGGAAACACGGGTTTCAGGAGGCGGCTCCGCATCTTTTACGGTCGCCGGCGACGGAAGCGAGCGGCGAGGCGGACGCGTACCTCCGGGGCCAGGTGGGCCATCCGGATGCCGCCGATCAGGCTGAGCCTCTGTCCGAGGGACTTGGCCTTGTTCAGGGACAGCATGATCTTCCTCATCTTCCGGCTGTGACGGATCGGAACGTCGGACATGAACTCCACGCCGCCCGCCACGATGGAGTCGCACTGGCCCGCGGCAATCATACCGACGCCTGGAGAGAGAAGGACCCGGTGGGTGGGGGGGGGTCGGACGAAGAGCGAGTTAAATGTAAATAACATCCCGGTGTTTGTTTGTTTGTTTCCCCCCCCCCCCTTTCTTTTCTTTACTCTTCTTAATGTCGTCTACATGCTTTACTGTAATGACGAGCGGACGCGTCTGATCTCAAACCTCCTGCTGCGATTCCCCGTCGCTGTCACAAGACGGCTCCGCAGTCTCGTGACAACGAGCCCCGCGTCTCCGACCCGCCCGGCCGATGGTGTATCGTGGCGTATTCACACGGTGGCGTCTCAAAACTCAGCTATTGTTCCCGTTGGCTTTAATATTTCTCCTTATCGCTCACTGACTACGTGGAGAGCTTTCTTTCCCCGACGTACCCGTGGTCATCGCCTGGTTGGAGGAGATGCAGGCCATGGTGACGGTGTGAGCTGGGATCTTGTCAGAGAAGCCTGCACCCAGCGCCGCCTACAAATACAAGTTTAAAAGAAATTAAGAAGCGGTACTTCACACACACACACACACACAAATGTCATTTCATCACCAAGTTATGTGAATTATTAGATCAAATGCTTCCTATCGTAAAGATTAGGTTTCATTAATTAGGTTTCTCCAGGTGGTAGAACGCACGTGTGTGTGTGTGTGCGTGTGTGTGTGTGTGTGTGCGTGTGTGTGTGTGTGTGCGTGTGTGTGTGTACCTCTCTCGCTACATTGCTGGTTTTGACCTCCTGAATGACGGTTCCATAGATGATGTATTCTACAGCATCTTTGGATAAACCCGTCCTGCTCAGCAGACCCCTGGGCAGACACGGGAATCGGAAAACATTTGTGAAAACACACGAGACCGAATGGAATTTGGAGAGAAAAAAAAAAAAAAAAAAAGGCTCATTTCCAGTAACAAAGTGACATCTGAAGGTCGCCAATATTGCACCGAACCGTAGCTACGCGTGTAACTTCAGCATCTGCACGAGCCGGCAACGGAGATGAGCATTTTAAGCAGGTCGGTGACATCACACGGGTCAAAGGATTTTTTTTTTTTTTTTTCAAATAGTTTGGGCAATCGAGAGGCACAACTACTGGATTTGCGCCGGAAAAATAACAAATAACGAACACCGTAGAACGAGACCATAACCGACCGGTAAGAGTAATAAAGCGTCCGAATTAAATTTAGTGTTAAATTACACTTTAATGCCACTGCAGCTTTGTGGCCAGAATTTAAAAAAAAAAATATTAAAAAAAAAAAAAAGCTCTGGTTTCAATCGGTAGTTGAACAACTTCACACAATGTCGGCAAACGTCTCCTTTGTTCGGGGCGTCGATCAAATGTCTTAACGGTAGCCTTGCAAATGTTACGACACAAAAACACGACGTGACAACACACTTACTGCAGCGCTGCTCTGGCCAGGTCGTGGGGCATGAGGTCCGCGTACCTGTCAACGCCAACCACAGACGTTTCATCGTCAAGCCGCAGAGATTGTGTACGACAGGTTGTCCTTCGCAAGTCGGCATTTACATGCAAAGTATTCATGGGTTCGTGAATCGAGACGAGAGCAGAGACTTACGTGGTTCCAGACAGCAGGAAGGGGGTTCGGACTCCTTCCACCAGCACGATGTTCTTCACGCCAGGTCGAGCCAGAGTCTTCTTACTCTTTGTCTGAACTGGAAACAAAAACAGTTTGATCGGGGTAATCACGTCGAATCTCAACTCCTCGTCCTGCCCCTGTCCAGGTAAAGAAATGGATCCATAATCGGAGGCTTTGTGATGTTCAGCTTAGATTCTGAACATCCTACGCAAAGGCCGTAATCTGGATTTGTATTCGAATGTAAATTATATCCCTTTAACAACTCACCCTGAGCCTGGAGCTGGGACGTCGTACCGAGAGAGCGTGCGCCTGAAACAGAGGGAAAAAAAATACGGTCTATTATTATCAATTTAGAAACGTTAAACCAAAGTTTAGTCGTCGGCATGAATATCTCAAGTCAGACGACGGCGTTATCGTAGCCCGAATCTCCAGAACAAATGTTTATAGTTACACTTTGAAGAAAGAGAAGTTGTTTTGTTTGTATCTGGCCTGGGAGAATATATTTTTTTCCCCACAATGCTGAGACAAATTTGAAAAAAAAACAACCCAGAAGTGACGGCCACTCACCCAGTCGCACTGCCCAGGAAGGGCTGACGGAGGAGCTCCGCATCGACTTCAGCAACATGGAGGCCATTATGTCCTGGGTGGAAAGAAACCGTTACTGCATGAGGATGAGAAGCTCGTGGTCCTGCAAAAAAACATTTCTCTCTTTCAAAGTCACGTTATTTGAACATGTTGGCCCCTTGATATTCCAGGCTTTCTTAATAACCGATTCGTTGATTGGTGTTTTAAAAAAAAAAAAAAAAGGTCAGAAAAACGTGACAAACTTCAACCGGTGTTTCCTGAAGCTCGAGGTGCAGCCTAAAATGTCCTCCCCCCCGACCAGAAGTCCACAGCCAAAAAAATATTCAGGTTATTATCGTGCAAAAGTGAAGGAACTGGAAAATATTGACATTTAAGCAGCTGAGAAAAAAAAAGGAACTTTTTGCTTTTGTTTTTATTTAAAAAAAAAAAAAAAAAAAAAAGTTGCCGATAAATGTATTTTATTATTATTATTATTATTATTATTATTATTATTATTGTACCGTATTGCTCAAACGGCATTATATTTGAGGACGACATGTATTTATATTATTTTCAGCCTGGACTGAACTCGTGGAGGTGAAAGGTCACAGCTGTACCTTGAACGTCACAACAACAACAACAACAACACGCCGGAGTGTTTATAACTAATGAACCGTGTTGTAGACGACGAAAAACACGTCGAAAAACATCGGTTTTAACGAGTTAATAATGTCGTAGTGTAATAACACGACATATCAGTGACGGTCACCCTCACACCTCCTCCCTCCCTCCCTCCCCTCCCTCCCTCTCCTCCCTCCCGGCTGTGACCCTTCACCTACATTCCTCTCCTGGAGAATGACTCAAGAGACCAAACTGCGAAAGTTTTGATTCCCTTTGAAGTGACGTTTTGTTTTGTTTTGTTTTGTTTTGTTTTTTAAAACCGAAGAAAAACAATCTCACGACGTAAAAAGCTGAAAGCTGCGTACAAACTAGTCGACCCAGCTAGCTGGTTGCTAGCTCCTGTTCAATCAGCAGCAGCACGTGCCGCTGCGCTTTGAATGAATAAACGCGCGTGTGGAGTTGTAGTGTTGTTGTTTATTTGTTTTCTTTCTGGTTCGGTCGTCTACGGTGACAGCTTACCTGTGCTTGTGTTTCGTCTCTGGCCGCACTGCTTCCCTGTCGGATCGGTCGGCCGGACTCCGCAGGAGTACCAAAAAAAACTCGCTGTCAAGGACCCACCCGGTGACTAAAGCTGACCGACAATGTGCCCGAACAAAAAAAAAACAACAACAAAAAAAAAACACATTTTAGGAATCAATTTATAGTTTCGTTGCTGATTGTGTTTAACGCCTCGTTGAATTTGCAGATTGTGGTATCAGTATCGTAATGAATTTTTTTTTTTTTTTTTTTTTTTGCACAAATAAAATGTTATAATTTGAAATAAAAACATTTTAGGATGAGGCGATTTTGCCACGGACTATTTTATATTTGCACCTCAAACCACGCCCACTTCATTTTTTTTTTTTTTTTTTTTAAACTTCTATCATTATTAACACAAATTGGGATTCATGTTTCTACACCAGTAACAGAAAGCTTCAAGCCAACAGTAGTTACAGTTAACTGTCTCCGGCTTTTATAAACACAACAAGCATAAGGAGAAATCGATGCATCTGTTTATTGAATGTGATATAATAATAATAATAATAATAATAATAATAACATTTTCTTCGAAGCTAGTTTGATTTGATTTCCCTTTAAACAACACCAGAGTGGAAAAAGAACAGGTGCATCTGCATAGACCTTAAAACTACAGGAAAACGTGTAACTTTCACGCCTAGACAGCCCGGAGCGTGTCCATTTCACGCTTTGCTGGTGTTGCACTGTGCTTATCCGGACCGTAAAAATAGCTGCCAGTAGTTACTGGAAACCACTAGCAATTTGAGCTTCTCTATAAAAAAAATATATATATATATATTAATTTTTCATCTGGTCACAATTCGGCAGGTGACAGGCTTTCCTTTGGGGCCGTCTTCCAACAACTTCCAGAAAGTGTATTGCAGTTTTACTCCAGTGTTTACAATCTCCAGGGAAAGTGTTAAACCAGCAGAAATTAGCATAATGCAATAGTGGTGGCCCTCTGTTTGACTGTCTCTCATCTGTTATACTGTTCTCCCCATCAAGCCCGAACACATGTCAGCTACGAGCTCAAGGATGACGTGGCGGTTGTACGACTCAATGATCCGACACCCAAGTGTGTGTGTGTGTGTGTGTGTGTGTGTGTGTGTGTGTGTGTGTGTGTGTGTGTGTGTGTGTGTGTGTGTCTTGTGTTTGTGGAATTTAGTACGAGACGGTACATACGTGTCAGAGAGAGGGAGAGGTTATGTTTGTGACACGTCTTGACGACCTGTCCCTGTCTCGGTCTCACACTGGCAGATGTGACACGACTAATCAGGGCTGCGTGTGTGTTTGTGCGTACGCAGGTGAACACGCTGTCGTCCCACGTGCAGTCAGAGCTGACTGAGGTGATTGGAGGGGGGGGGGGGGGGGATAGCCGTGTTCATCTCCAAAAAGCCCTGGCTGCTTCATTGCCGGGGACGACGTCAACTCGGCTTATTAGGGCTTGAAGAAGGATTTCCACCGCCGCCGTGCGCGGTCACTCTCACGCATGTGAGCGGCTGGGATCAGAGAGAATAAGTGCGAAACTTGCAAGCAGGTCGTAAAACCCAATTTAGAGTCAAATTAAATATGTCGTCTGAATTGACCTTCTGAGTGCTTATTTCTTTTCTCTCCGGTCCTGCAGCAGCAGCAGCGACGAGGTCACCCGTCTCTCTCAGGAAGGTCAGGAGATGTTGGAGAGGATTGAGATATCTCCCGTCTCTATTGTTGCTGCCGTAGCAACAACGCTGCCCAGATGGAGGCCTCGAGGTATGCGACGGCGTGTGACAGGAAAATGTGGGGGGAAATGCAGCTTATGTGGCGTAAAATTTGAGCAATAAATCCTGATTTTATGAACTTTTTTTTGTAGCTCTCGATAGCCTGCCAGTACCGAATTGACTCAAAAAGCAAAAAAAAAAAACATCCTGGGGACTCCGGAGGTCATGCTGGGACCGCTGCCCGGAGCAGGCGGCACTCAGAGACTGCCTAAAATGGTATACACACACACACTCATATTAATCAGTCGCTCATTTACAGGCTTGAAAGCGCCGCCACGGCCTTGTGCTAGTGGCTACTGGAGTACATTAAGGTCAGGAGACTCACTTGGGCCGATATCAGCCCACGATATCTGCATTCCTCCTGTTGCGAGTGCGTAGGTGGGTCTCCCAGAAGCGTTTGACATGATGCTGACGGGCAAAGAACATCAGAGCTGATGAAGCCAAGGAGACGGGTCTAGTGCAGCAGCTTGTGGACCCTCTGGGTATGTTCTACGTGTGGTATTTATTCAATGCCGTACTCCGCAAGAAAGATAGTACTGTTTTTCTGCTGTAATCATCTGGGACAGGGTGGGCTGGGAATATTATTGTAACTGACGGCAGGTTTTTATTGTTTTTTTTGTCTCTGCTGCCCGTGTTCATTTCTTACAGATCCTGGTCTGGAACCTGCAGAGGAGCGGACTATTGAGTACCTCGAGGAGGTTGCAGTGGGCGTTGCCAAGGAAATCGCCAACAAAAAGATTTGCCTTCCTAAAGAGAAAAGCCTCGTGCGGAGTGAGTGAAGACTGTTTCACATTTGTGGCCCTCATGTCTCCAGGGGACTTGTACCACAAAGCAATTCCAGCTCGGCCTGGCTGTCTTTGGTTCACCTGTTGATCCTAACATTGGTGATCTTGGACAAGTAGTATCACAAAGGGTTTTTATTACTCACCGGCCAACGTATTCGCCGATAAAAGATGTCTGCGATAACCTCTGTTCGGCAAATAATATCAGCCACACGCATGTAGAGATCAGAATCGGAATGCATTTTAAATACATGAATTGTCCACATCTGTAAAGTGTGTCTGTCTGTGCAGAGATGCAGGACACGGCGATGGACTTGGGTCCAGTGAGGAAGCAGATCTACAAGACTGTCTCAGTGAGAAGGTCCAGAAACAAACGAAAGGCTTCCACCCGGCTCCCGACAAAATCATTGAGGTAAAGAGCTCACGAATGGGAAGAAGGTTAATACGAGCTCCTGCTTGAGGTGTTTGAAGTGTCGGAGCAGCAGACTTTTTAATGAGGCTTGCAGGAGTATGAACTCAGTAGCGAAGAGGAGCAGAGTTTATCTGGCTGTCATTTTTTTTGGAACAATCTTCAAATCAGTTCAAATGAATGGATGTAGTGTTAGGTAGTCCAGTCACAGGCTCTCATCTATGCAAACAGGGGGTGACTGTAGTGTAGTCACAGACTGTAATGGATGCACGATGTAGGTGCAATTCAAGCTTTCTTTGATCTATAAAACTGTTTTTCATGTTTTTTTTTTTTACATATAAATTTCAACAATATTTTCTCATTTATTCCAAATTCTAAAGGGGTCGTGGGTCAGGAAATGATCAGGTGTCAGGTAGCTAAACCCAGTTAACTAACTGGCAGCATGTGTGAATGTCGAGAGATATTTAACGTGTGGAAAGTCAGTTTATTATATTATAAGAAATCCGCAGCATAACTTGGTAACTACCTCAATTCAGAAGACTTTGGAAAACTGGATGTGACTTGATATAATGGTAATATAGTTCTGTTCCCTTTTTTTCTCAGTTTTCATTACAAAAATAATAAGGCTGCCAACTTGTCATAAACTTCAGATTCATCTTCTAACTGGGTCTCTTTAAAGACTCTTTAAATCCTTTTTTTAATTATTTATATATATATATATATCTAGATAAAGGCCAGTTTATTGTTGAGGTAGGTGTGAGCTGGGCTTGCAGGTATTTGTAGCTGCAGAAGATGTTTTAACTTAAATTATTCGTGAAATTGTCTTTAACTGCATAAACTGTGATCATATTTCCAGCTTCACGACCTCTTATCTTCTTGTCGTTGACTCCAGCTCCCCACAATCAAATCAATGAATGAAGGATGAATTTAATGTTCAGAGGTCATTTAGTTTCTATTTTGTCATCTCATTTATTTCTCATTCCTTATCTTACACTTGCTTTCAAAGTTACATGACAGCATCAAAATTGCGTGGCTGTAGTGGACAACGGGGAGTTTTCAGAAACTTGGCATCAATAAGCAGCTGCAGCCAATCAAATCATGGGAATATTATAGTTTCAATCAGATTATGTCCGACATTATGAGGGAGCAGCAGCTCGTATGGAAACAAGTGAATCACAAGTATTAGTCAACAAGTTTACAACAACATAAAATTAATTTTCACAGTTATTTGGACCACTTGGACTTCCTGAAATTTCCCTTAGTGAGGCGTCATCACTATCTAATATGGAGATTCACCTCTAATTAAACGGGACATAGACGTAGAATTCATAGAGTGTGCATCATTTAATTAGAAAATATTTGTCCTTCTGTCCGCAGATGGAAAACATCTGTTCATTTTGTTGCTATACATTCGGGGCGAATTTACGTGTATTCTCATTTTGGGAAGGATGTTTACCATTAGTTAATTAATCATTTAGTCTGTAAAGTTTTAAAATAAGTGAAAAGATGCTTAATTAAAAAAAATTAAAAAAAAAAACTCTCCCTTAATTTACTTTACAATTGAACCCTTCAACAGTTGTATTTTCTCTTATGGGGGTTGAAAGAAACTCCTCGAGTTGTGGTGTGTGATGAATAAAAGAAAAACAAGCGGCTTTGTGAACGTATTACGAAGTGTGATTACATTTATTATTACGCTCGGCTAAATCAATCATATCCCGACAAGAGAATCCAAGGTCCATTTTGAGAACTCTATTTCTGAGGCAGTCGAAAACACGCGTGTGTAACCGACGACAGACACGAGGACGTCCTGTGTTACTCACTCTTACAGGGAATGTTAATAAAAACGTCAGTGCTCCGAAGCACAACATGGCCAGGATACAGTATATTCAGAGGTTGGTCAATGAATCCTTGGTCAGTACCGAAAACCTCAGTGATTATTTCACAGAGAGCTAAGATTTCTGATTTCATTCTTTCTGCATTTTTCTTTTTTCTTTAACCTCTCGCTCTTTCTTATCACCTCAGAACCTCCCACTCTGTTCTTCGTGTGTGTCGGGGACATGTTCAGTGTTACGACTGTTGTTTTGTGTCCCACTGGTCAACAACAGAGGCTGTGAATTCCGTAACGTACCTTTGAACGGTGAACACCTACCTCGGTGTAAACAATACAAGATCTAAAAACTGCAGAGATTCTATTCAAGAAATGTTCAAGTAAAATGAAGGAAAGTTTCCCCCTCATATCGGGTTTTTATGTCGAACCACGGCGTGAAGGCTGCACGGCGTTTAAACCCTTGTTCTGCCGTCTGTCCGTGTCGCATGTTGAAATGTCGCACTTTCATCATGCAGCTCTGTGTCGCAGCCATTTGTTAGTAAACTAGCTCCGGTCTGTGATTCAGACAGGAAGTGTGCAGTCAAGTCTGAGGACTCTTTAGCATCAGTCAGTCAAGTGTCAGTTCTACAGTTTGACCACAGTGTGGCGTGGTTTCCTTCGGCTTCACAGTCAGCGGGGCTCCGCAGACGGTTGGTCACAGTGGAAGAAGGCACATTGAGGAAAAAAGGCTCAGCGGCCGACAGGCACGTTATGAGGACGGAGTGGTTGTTAGATCTTGGGCCTCCAGCCCTGTATGAATTGTGAGATCTTGGTCACGTGGAGTCGGCTCAGGTGGAAGTCGTGCGACAGGATGTCCTCGGTCAGCTGCACCAGGAGGCTGCCGTCGATCCGCTCCCTCTGGAACACGGCCACGGCCGCCTCTGATAGGCCGATGAACCGCAGGCAGGCCGACACTTCCTCCAATGAGAGCGCGGACAGGTCGGCAGGAGGCCGCCAGGTGGGGTCGGGGGGCGGGGACAACCCCTCGGTGGATGTCCCGCCCCCCTCTGCACCTCTGAAGGAATCTGTGGTGGGGTGGTTGGTCGTGGGCTCGGGCGAGGGGCAGGGGGACTGTCGGTTGAAGGGGTTCAACGCACCGAAGGGAGCAAACCGACTCTGCGGGGGCGGCGGTCTGAGTCGAGGTCCGGAGGAGGTGAAGGAATCCACCCACGGCTCTGCCCAGGTGGCCTGTGCAGGCTGAGGATTGACTGTGCTGTCTGCAGGGAGGGCGGAGACCGGCTCAGGACTGGCCGTGTTCGGGGCGGGGCAGTCTGCCCATGAGCAGGGGTAACAGTAGAGGGAGGCGTCTGGAGAGGGCGAGCAGCTGGGACGCAACCGGAGAAAGGGATGTTAGCTTCTAGGACATATTTGGGTTTGGATCATCAACAAGTCAATTTAAAATGTTAATTAAATTAAATGTTAAATAAACCAATAAAATTCCAGCAACTAGATGTTGGAAAATAATTATTGATACAATGTTTATATGTCAATCAAATTTAGCCTAGTTGATAAAAATAAAATAAAAAAAATCTCAGTAAAACGTCCGTTTAGTGGCTGTTTTGGAGCTTTCAATCATTTTGCTTTATGCTTCATGTTTAACATGCTGAGGATTCAAATGTTGGATTCCATGACAACTGGGCAAACTCCATCCAGTGATGAAGCTCATGTTCTCATAGAAATCTCTAGAACAGAAGCTGAATGCAGCTAAAACGGAGCTTCTGTTGACTCAACCATAGTTTCCAGGTGTCTGGATTAACTTTAGGGCAAGTTTGCGTTTGTCTTTTCTGCTTTAAATAACTAGAAGTATATATCGGAAATATCGGTTGCAACAGCTTGTGAATTACGTCCAGCGTTCAGGCCATAATTTAAAAAAGTTGCTGCCGATACTTTCAGTAATTGCAGTAATGATTCCAAATAAAATTATGAAATAAAGTCTGAATTGTTGCATGTTTAGAGTCAAACTAAACACCGTACCTGTCCTGCAGTCCAGAGGAGTAGAAGGAGAGGTTTGGTCTCGGGGACGTGGAGGTTTTGGGGAAGCGAGGAGGAACCGGAGGGCTGGGAGCCGGACTGGAGATGGAGCCTCCTTTAGAGCAGCGAGGGGGAACCGGAGGGGCGATCAAGTAGCGACACTCCTCTCTCACACACACACACACACACACACACACACACACACACACACACACACACACACACACACACACACACACACACACACACACACACACACACACACACACACGTACATCACAACCACATACACAGCAGCAAAAAAAGTTAACTCCTAGAATTTGACTTCTCGGGAGGCTTTATGGGAGTGTGTGTGTGTCCTGTTGGGTAAATGTCAAACTCGGTGACCTTTACACCTCAAACAAACTCCCTCGCACACAGTCGCTACACACACACACACACACACACACACACACACACACACACACACACACACACACACACACACACACACACACACACACACACACACACACACACACACACACACACACACACACACACACACACAAAGACCGAGAGTGTCTTGGCAGGCTAAATATCAGGGAATGAAGAACACTGTGGGTGGCAGGGTATAATCCAGCTGCAGAGCAGATATCAACGCCCACACAAACCTTTCTGTTCTGCTGCCGTTACTTCGAAAGAAAAAAAAAAAGTTAATTAACCAAAACAAAGGCATGATAAAGTACCCGTTAAAAAACACCAGACTGTATGCAGTCAAATAAACAGTAATGCCGGGGAGTGATCTTACGACAGCAAAATGTAAACAGCTCAGCAGCAAAACAATCTCGTTTTTAAGACAAAACAAATTAAAGAACAATTGAATTTTGAGTTAATTTCCTAAAAAGAAGTATACGATCTTAAAAAGTTTCAAGTTGCACACGAAAAGCATAAATAAAGTTCAGTAGAAGAATGAGCTTTGACACGACACGACACACACACACACACACACACACACACACACACACACACACACACACACACACACACACACACACACACACACACACACACACACACACACACACACACACACACACACACATTTTTTAGCTTACAGCTAAAAACGAATAAATCAGATTCTAAAAAAGTAAAAACACAACAATCATACAAATAGATTTAGTTAAACAACAACTATTATACTGCACTTTTCACCGTGAAAGGAATCTTCCACAATCTCCTCATATATATATATATATATATATATTGAATAAAATGGATTTGTCTCCATTAATCCCAGTAATGATATAATCACGTGAAGTTCACGAAAGTTTGGGCTTTCACAGTTTTAAATTCTGAAGTGGCGGGTGGATAAACCGTGTGGTAGAAAATAGTGTTGTAAAGGAGCAGATGATACACTTTCATTCAGTAGAAGAAAAGTGGGTCGGTTACCACAAAAGCACAAAAGTAATTTATTAATCACGTTACTATGGATTAATGTAGTTCAGATTAAGTTAAAGTGTATTTACTTGATAAGAGAGAGCCAAAGTTAAGTCGCCTTTACTGGCTCGTGTTATGGATTGTTTTTCTGTTGTGTAGACTGTTGTGTTCAGTTGTATTTCCTGTTTTACTTTGTAGTTTTGTAGTCTTTAGCTCAGGCTGAGTTTTGTATTTCCTGTTTTACTTTGCAGTTACCCCCTCTCCCCCCTCCGATTAATTCCACCTGTCCCTCGTTGTGCTCCTCTCCCTGCTGCGTTAGTTTGTGTGCTTTTCTTCCCTCTTTGTCAGCTCGTTTCTGTTGCCTCTTTGTTCCTGCGCCTTTTCGTATCAAGTAAGTTCTGTGTCCCTGTTGGTTCTTCGTTGCTTCTGGATTTTGCCTTTTCATTTCTGTTTTTGGATCAAGCCCCAGCTGACTCAATGAGTTTTGGATTGCGTGTTTGTATTTTGTATCTGGGATTTCTATGGAAATATCCAGCTCCTGCCTTTAGTGATTCAAAGTCTTTGTTGCATGAGACCTCCTGTTCCTATGCTGTGCGTTCGGTTCCTTCCTTCCCAGTGAACAACAACAGCTCTTCCCCGTTTCACCAGCATCCTGGCAGCTGATGTTAAATGCCAGTGAAAATAATTGTTGTTATATCTTCGTTAAAAGTATGAGATTCTACGATTTTTATATCCTGTTATACAGCAGATAACGTTCCTTTTAGACTCGGACCAAAACTCTGATAAGAGCCCTTAATCAGGAAACCAATGATACTGGCAAGGTAGGAAGGAGTGGGGTTTATTGTATTGTCTCCTCAGAAATAGCAATTTGAAATGAGTTGTTAATCACATTTTGGGAATAGTTTAATCATTATGTGCAGCACGTTCTGGTTTCTGCATCTCAAGTTTGAGGATGTGCTTTTGTTTTGTCAGTTTTATCGTTTTTCTTTTCACTTTTTTCTGACTTCAAGTCAGTTTTTTCGATAAGTAATTAACACAATCAACAACCAATAAGTAATAAGTAAGTTATCCTTATATACCAATACAAATTTAACACCCTTTTCATTTGATAAATGGTTTCTGGGAAGTGCATCGCAGCAATCACAGACGAACAAAATCCCATCAAAGTATTGTGATAATTTTAGTGTTCATAAGAAATGATTAGCCTGTTGCTTTGTGGCCGTCTTTTATGACAAAATCAACACTAACCTGGTCAATCCTTAAACCAAACACTCCGTCAGTAGTATGGTTGTATACCTGTGGGAATAAACTGCCTGTGCTCTGTTTACTGAATTATTGTATACATGTTTCCTGTTCACTGTTTACGACTGAGCTGTTCACCGGCCTCCAGGGACACAAGGACATGGCGGCACACATGTATGTGTATGTTGTATGTGTTCAAGTGTTGCAAGCACAGAGGTGGCGTAAGGCTGCCTTTCCAGGAATTCAGTGTGTGTGTGTGTGTGTGTGTGTGTGTGTGTGTGTGTGTGTGTGTGTGTGCGTGTGTGTGTGTGTGTGTGTGTGTGTGTGAGGTTTAAAAGCTGTAATGTATGAATAATTCAAGCCTGACTTTTAACGGCCGGATGCTGTTGTGGACGGAGAAGGATGAGAGACGGAGGGACGAAAGAGAAGGACAGGAGGTGAGGACTTGAGACTCACAGCATCAGATTTGGGAGGTACGGGCGGCGGGGTGGACACTCTGGCCACCACGGTACCCAGAGAACCGTCCAACGAGGAAGACGAATGGAAGGATATGAGGTTTGGCTCCTTTCCCAAGCCCTCCGGGTTCTGATTGGTCCAGAGTTCCTCGTAAGGGATTTCCTCACTGGTCCTCATTTCAGCCTCAGTCCACTCGGGAGTCACGTACTCCCGCTCCTCGCCTGGCCCCTCCCCCAGCCGCTCTCCGAGAGAGTCCCTGCAGCGCTGCGACATGCCGTCTGAAACCCCGCCCACGTACCCACACATCGAGAGGCGCTGCAGCGCCGGTGCCAGCGAGTCCTGGCCCGACACGCACATGCGAGAGCGGCGAGGGCTCACGCACTCCTCCGTCATGCACTCCAACTCCGGACGGGTTTCTCGAACGGCGCGAGAGTAGGCGTCCGGGTCGAACGCATGTCGCAGCAGGAGGCTCTCCAGCGCCGCCGTGTGGACGGAGGCCTCGGCCACGTTAAACCGGGGCATGCAGCGCAGCAGCAGGAAGTGCGAGGGGGAGACTTCCTGTCGGCGGAGCACCATGCACAGCACCACCGTCTTGCTGACGATGTTGAGCAGCTTGTAGCGGTGGCCCTCCCGCACCGCGTGGCGGTCGTAGGGGTTTCG
The DNA here is from genome assembly GCF_029030835.1 of Brachyistius frenatus. Taxonomy (NCBI): domain Eukaryota; kingdom Metazoa; phylum Chordata; class Actinopteri; family Embiotocidae; genus Brachyistius; species Brachyistius frenatus. The sequence goes on from NW_027210742.1 coordinate 945,787, forward strand.
GGGCGGCCGCGACGGCACGGACACGTTGACGGGGAGTCGAACTCTCTCGATGATGCTTCGTACCGTGTGCTCCCCTCCCAGCATGCCTTGCTCCAGGGGGGAGCGTGTGCAAAAGCGTCCACGGCAGCCAAAGGGCAGGCTGACACTCTGATTGGTGCGATGGTTCATGCAGACCAGGCAGGGAGTTTTACCTGAGGAGACGGAAACAGAAGGTCGATTAGCAAAGCATGGAAAGAGGACCAGAACATACGCTCATATAGTTTGGCTCCACCAAGTCTTCGCCGTGATTACAGTCTGGAAACCCTGTTCGCATGAAGGTTTGCTGAAGGGCGGACCGATCAGTGAACACTTGCTAAATGTGATGACGTTGAAGTTTCCACCAAGGAAGTCTGCAGCGGTCATTTACCAACCCGCCGTTGCCCTCTCCTCACATCGGAGGAGGGTTTCTGTTGTTGACAGCAGGTTTCAGCGCACAATATTATATACCGAATATTACCAGACCCAAATTCACTGAATGTTTACATGGGTCTGTCTACTTAGCTGAGGGTTTTTTTTTTTCTAGTCGTTGAATACTAATGGGCGTAGACGTCGGCGTAGAGCTCTAGAGAAGCCTTTAACCAATCAGCATTGAGCACCATATTACGTATTGTCTGCGCCAAATGTCTACCACCATCGCTACTGTTGGAACTACTTCGACTGGCCTCTGATCGGTCGGCCAACCGAAGCGGCTGAGCTAACCTTAATGTGAACAGAGATTCCAGACTGTAATCACAGTGAAGACTGAAGCCGTGAGCAATGGTCAGGCGGAGACGAGCTAATGTCTTGTGGTTCAGCAGAGTTTTAGCAAACTGCTGCAACTGATGCTCCAGTTTGTAGTTTGGTAGATACAAAAAAAAAAAAAAAAAAAAAAGAATATTTCTCATACAGGTTGATTGGCTAAACTTTGCACAGCAGCACAGTCAAAGTTGGACAAAGTTCAAGTGCGACGGAACCAGATGTGAACTGGAGATGGAGCAAATGTTCGTGGGATGTCGTGTTGAAGAGAGCCCGACCCCTTTTTTCATAGTAGCCATACTCTTTTCTCGCTTTAAATCTTCGAACCACCAACCAGCAAAAAAAAAAAAAAAAAAAGAAGCAATCTGTATCCCTTCAAAAATAGCGAGTATTATGTCCTTTTTCAAGAAGAAATGAATCTTCACTATCACCGGTGTTGTCACCGATTCCCTTTTCCTGGTTTTCATGTGCGTGTGTCACCACTGAAACAGGACTTCATACGACGCCAGAGGCATCTTGGCCTTACTCACTTCTGGGAGTCTTTCCCAGGCGTCTCAGGAGCGCGCTCAGTCCCGTCTTTTCCTTGGAGGGCGTGGCACAGAGAAGCTCCGCCTTCCCCATGAGTGACAGCTCATCTCCAGCCTGCAGAGTGAAGCTGTAGGGCTCGCTGTCCTCACTGAACTCCCCCGAAACCACCTGCAGCGCACACGTACATGATCACAAGGCTAGCTACAGACTGAGCGTGTTAGTTGTAGTACAAAAGAGAGAGAAAAGCAGAAGTGGGAAAAGGAAGTGACCGTGCGCTAACCTTGACGCTGAAAGTGATCGTCTCCATGACGAAGACCCGGTCAGGGAAGACTCCGGCAACTTCCTCCACACTGGAGAAATACTGGACGGGATCCCTGACGTCTCGGTCTTCATCCAACAACTTGAACTTGCCTATGGAGAGGATGAATGTGATGAGGGGGGAGGGGGGGGGGACGAGAAGAAGAAGAAGCGAAAACAAAGGATGGAAGAAACATTAAGGTGTAGGGAGACAGGAAGTGATTAGGGGGCAGCGAGAAAAGAGAGAGGAGTGGAGGAGGACAAAAAGTTTGGAGAGTTGAAGAGGGAAAAAGTGAAGGGGAGTACGGCAAAGAAAAAAGGGAGAGATGAAGAGTTGTTTTTGTTCTTTTTCTTTTTCTGACTACCTACACACGCATATCTGCAGCAGACACCGTTTGGACGAGAAGAATACAAAGACACCTCGGTGACCTGTGACCTGGCACCAGCTCCCCGCCAATCGACGGCCGACGGGGTTGGCATGGCAACCAATAAAGGACCCCCATTCTCACTCAGAGCAGAGACACATCACCATGGAGACACTCTCACACACACACACACACACACACACACACACACACACACACACACACACACACACACACACACACACACACACACACACACACACACACACACACACACACACACACACACACACACACACACACACACATCTCTCTCCCTGGCTTTGACCCTTTCGCTCCTTCGCTCGTCCCCTCTTTTCCTCTGATTCTCTCACTCCTGCGCTGCGGCGTTTTGTTGTTTTTACTGTAAATAGTTGTTGGTTTGCGCCACTTTTCGCATTTTACAGAATGCAAACCAGCTGCGTCAAAATAAGATCTTTATAAAGAACAAGCTCCTTTTGTCCTTTTATAATTTATCAGTTTATTTGATCGCAATTGAAAGGCCAAAAATCCTTTTTTTACTTTTTTTTTTCCCCTCCCACAGTCAAAGTGTTTGTGAGGGAAAGACAGATGAGAAACTTTTTTTTTTTTTTTTTTTCTGGGCAGCAGAGCAGAATACCAAACTCCACCATCGTCTACGCCAGCACCTTCTCTCCCTTTTTTCTCCTCCAACCCCCCACCTTCCAATTCAAACACAGCTCCCAGGATGAGGAGCTTCCATCCACCAAACAATAACCAGCACTTTTCAACAAAACTCCCCCCTCACCCCGTCCCAGCAGAAAAGTGGCAGGCGGAGGAAGTTTGAGACTCCGAAATGTTACCAACGGAGCAGCAGAACAGAGATAGCAACAAGCCACTGTGAGAAAATCCGGCCGAGGCTTTTAAATGCCGACACATCAGGCTCTGGCTGCGACTATCACATCAGACGGGCGGCTGCGGCGCCACTCGCTTCCCCCCCGAAAACCCCATTCACGACGGGTGATCATTCAGCTTTTCTGTCCTCTCCGCTTCACGTCATCCCTGCCTCCCACCGCCGGGCGGAGGAGGAGGAGGAGGAGGATGCAGACAGACCGAGAGGGAGGGAGGGAGGCATCCTGTGGTCCATCCCCAGGGGGGGGAAAAACCTATATTGCTCTCATCCTAAGCTTATTTGGACTTCCTGTATGAGCTCACCACACAGACATTAGCTCACCACCGGCGATGGCCTCTTGATTCCACAGCAACAACTCACCTGACATATTTAAAGAGATACAAAGGTGGTCCTAAAAAGTGTGCATACATTTTATCTGCCTTTTTTTTTTTTTTTTTTTTTTTTTTGAATGCCTGCACCCCCATCTAAAGAGGACGTCAGGGTGATGTATTGCTCCGGGGTCCTGGAACAGAAGAGGCCCAGACTAATCCGTTATTTTGCCAGATAAAAAAAAAAAAAAAAGTGAAAGCAGCTCTGACAAGGCCTGTTAGACTCTTAAAGTAAAGCGCCTTTTCATCATTACTAATTGGCTAAACACAAATAAGCAGGTCTTTTCCTCAAAGAGACGACCAACTGATTGACAAACAAAGAGAGTCAAATGTCACAACTAATAATGGACCCAAAAAACGGATAAATCATGGAGCTCACGCTTTGTGTCATCAAAACTAGACAGCTCAGCTCACTCAACTTGATTTAATTGGCCCGTCTACTCGGACAGACTTCGATGCTCACATCGTATGGATGCACTGACTGGCCACAACATTAACGATAAACCACTGAATAAAATCCCGGGACATCCGGTTGGTTTTCTTCATTGTTGCGTATTTTGTTCGATGTCGATAAGAAGAAAGAAAAGTAGCATAATTTCAGCGCCATTCTACGACGGAAAGCAGAAAGAAAACGAGAAAAAACACGGAGCCGCAGACGGCTGGAAGATGCAGACAATATAGTCTGTTTGTTCTGCAGCAATGTTTGATTTTACATGTCACAGCACAGTCTATAGTCATAGTCACATCCTGCAAAATACTATGGCAATAATTCTTAAACAAGCTCGCTTGGGTTTATAACGGATTCTTTCTCTGATTCTTCTGACAGACGACATCATGGAAATCAGACTGCAAGGGCTCAAACCTCCAAACAGAACTTCCGACAGAGATGCATCTGATGGGCTGATCTGAGTAATTAATTGGAGTGCCTCCACCCCCTCCCCCATAAAAATGCACATGATTTGGCGAGATCCTAAGATTAGTCATTAGGAGACCAATTCTGGTGTCTGCCTGGCTTTAAAGCGAGATTAAGAGTTTAAGATAGCAATCCTGGAATATATATATATATAAAAAAAAGGCTATGAGAAGTTTGCATTGTGTTTAAACGTGTTTATGCCAACAGTACCCCTCAACTTGTATGTAATAACAACTATTTAATGTCTCTGAGGTTCTGCAGACTAAATTGCGTCACAGTAAATCCAGTGTTTGTGAAGGTTAACGCTTACAGGAGTCAAATATTTGCATGTCTCAGCTCCTGCAGCTCCTTTCATTTGAATGTGTTTCTTTATCTCCCTTCATGCGAACGCAACACTTTCTGAATCTCTGAGAAAACCCCGGTGACACTAATGCAGTCACTTTTACTGAAGTTCACCTCATACGTCTCGGTGCTATTTCTACGTGTTGTTTCACTCATGGGAGCGATGCTGGCTGTGATTCACGTGCTTCCAGTGTGAAATGCTGGAGCGTCTAAAATGATAAATCCCCCCACCCCCCACCCCCACCCCCACCCAATCCAATCAAATGTTCTTTCTTTCTTCCGAAAAGGAGCCCGGGAGGCGGTGGCGGCCCTGTGAGGTGACATCAGCGCTCCATCAGTGGAGGAAGCGATGGAGAGGAGGCATTAAGATCCAGTTACACGGCGAATGATGTGACGGGACTGGGAGTCGGAAGAATGGGGTTGTGGGGATGAGCTCCGGTGAGGTCATACTGACTGGACTCATTCAGCAGGAAGACGAGTCAATGGGCGAAGAGCCGCCGGGTTAGGTCACACGGTCGCCGGTCGGATGTGTGAATGTGAGGTAGCTGTGCTGAGTGTATTTGTCTGAACATTAGGGTTTCCAGTTTGGGAATATTATTTTCGTATTACTATTATTCAGTATAGTTAAATGTGACCATCCTTTTGCTCATCTTAAACAACTTGTTAACATATCTTATTCCAGCTCTTCTTTGAAGCTGTTTAATGTTTACGAGCGAAACGCTTTAAACCGACACTCGTATGTTTGATTCATGGCGGTGCTATTTTAGCAAATGGAAATTTTCAACACGTCTTTGCTGCATCATCTTGTATGCGATATTTGCTAACTGTTAATCACGTCATCCAGCTCCACCACCGCCGCCATTGTTGGAGCTGCATTAATGACCGACTGTCGCACCGGTCACTGATCGGTCCGACCCTTCAGAGTGGCTGAGCGAAACCTTAAACGTGAACAGGGTTTTCCAGACTATCACCATAGCGACGACCGCAGCTGTGAGAATTAGGCGGGCAGAGCCGGGGCTAGTGCACGTCAGGGTATCCGCTCGAATTTCTCTGCAGATTGGAGAATAAATGTTTGGCTGCAAAAAAGCACGAGTCGGTTCAAGCTGCCTCATCAGCGGGTTCTTACTTCTAAAGGGGCTCATTCTCGTGGGTAAGCTCTTTAGGAGTGTGAGCCCTCTTATAAGTTTTCACACGTGACCCGAAGGCCTTTTAGGAAAGTAACACTGGAAGAACATATGAACTCAACAAAGAGAGGCTCCAATCAACCCTAGTGAGGTTTTGAATCCACAAGCGTGCACGATGCAAAGCACAAGAATTACTTCACTGACCGGGACGATCATGTGAAAGGTTTTTTTTTCACGTTATGTCCCACTTAAAAGACAGCTTTTGATTTGACCCTATTGAGCGAATGAAGGGAAAACCCTGACGATTCACCAGTTCGATAAATCTAATTAAAAGTTAACGTGAGTTCTGAAAGAAATTTGAACACTAAGATTACATTACTTCCCACTATTGATATATAAGTCTGTTACTACTTTGGCTGGCCGTCTCTCAAAGAAACACAAATTCCCCACCAAAAATAGAACAAGAGGAACATGTTGACTGTGTTTCCCAGGAGGGAAATGGACATTTTAGGGAACATTTTTATTTTTACAGATGTCGACAAAATTTGGCCCGACTACCAAAGAAGTCCGTCCATGCTAGTGTATACAAGCAGTGTGTGTAATGTGTGTGTGTGTGCGTGCGTGTGTGTGTGTGTGTGTGCGCTCACCCTGGTACTGCAGAGGGATGTCGATCTTGGGTCCAATTACGTAGTGTCCCTCCTCTAAGCTGTGGGCCGTCACCGTGGTCCACTGACGACAGGAGTGTAAGAGCACCACATCCTCCTCCGACAGACCCTCCACACATTCACCTGCAACACACGCATCAACACACAGACGGATGCAACAGTTGGTTTTTATTTTCTAAGGTTACACAAAGTAGATCAGCGGTTAAAAAAAAACAACAACAAAAAAACAACAAAAAAAACGCCCTCAACACGACTGACACGGACTCAAGTGTTCATAATTACCACGATCAGTGACAGTGCACCAACCCCCCCTTAACCTACTCATGTGGACCCTGCTATGCAACTGGCAACCTACAATTAGACATCCCACATACGTCCAAACACACACACACACACACACACACACACACACACACACACACACACACACACACACACACACACACACACACACACACACACACACACACACACACACACACACACACACACTTACTTCTCGCCAGCTTTCACAAGAGCAGCATCGATTTCTGCTGATAGCACAGTGGTACAATTCAATCACACGCACGCACGCACGCACACACACACACACACACACACACAGACAGTTGTAACACTCAAGCCTTTGAGTCAAACAATCGTGTTGATAGACGGCTGAATATAAACACAGCAGAGAAGGGAAAGGACTGTCAGTAGGAATAGAAAACCTCATTGTTGGGAGAGATAATAATCAACAGAGGAGTTTTCTTTCTTTTGGGAGGTTGGCTGATTGTCACCTGTGTTTGTATCCGGGAGTCTCAGATCATTCTGGTCTGTGACGTTAAAGGTTTTGCTGCGTGATAAATGGCCGCAAATCACAAAAATGCTCCCTCTTATCTCTCTCGGTTCTTCAACCACGCGGCTCTGAATGTTGGAGCCCGACTGATTTATTGGTCGGTTTTTGATTTAATTTGGCATTAAGGGCTAATTTAGTCATTTAAAATTAGGACATTTTGGACAATAAGGTGTTTGTCACAAATGTTTGATAACCACATATCAGCCGATATACTGATACTGTATGTGTTTTTTTTTTTGTTTTATTTTACTTCATCGTAAGGGCATCTGCATCGGCCCCAAAAATCCAGTATCAGTCGAGCTCAAGTGGCAAACCGCCATGATGTCACCCGTTGGTTTGTGGAGTGTCGTTTTGCAGCCTCAAGTCTGGCATTTCAGCCGTCGCCATCCTGTTTTTTCGGAGCCAGAGATCACTGCATTTGGACGAGCAGGGGAGGAGCGAGGAGCGGATCTGACTGGAAACCAGACGACACCACATTCCTATACCAGAATCCCGACTGCATCCCAGGTATGTCAGTCACACCAGACACATTTCCAAATATCTTTAAGGCGTAATATCTAAATAATGACTAGATTATTTTCAGGAGAATCACCAGAACGCTGTATAGAAGGAGTGAATTTAGCTCATTGCACCATCAGAACTTGAGGGAGAAAAAAATATTCACTTATAAATTGACACTTTTTTTTAATGTCAATCTATGGAAGAGGAGGTTTTTTTTTTTTTTTTTTTTTTAAAGCCAGCCCCTAGTGGCCCTCGGTGGTATTGCACTTTAAGGCACTTCTGCATTGGCTTTACTTTTCAGACCTGCAGGTTATGTCCATTTTTTAATTTACAGTCAGGCTCTATTAAAAACAGCATCAATGACTTTGCTGTCAACACTTGTTGCTTGGGAGCTGTGTCCTAGAAGTTATGACTCCTATTCTTGTGATTATTAAGTTTGAATGCATTCATACTGAAGCATTCCTGTTGCAGTCCAGCAGGAAAGTCCCCATCACAGTGAATTAAGCAAACACACTACTGAACCACAGTCTCTCCATGCAGATAAACACTGTTGTTGTTTGTTGATGTCACTATGAAAAGGAGAGACAGAAAAAAAAAAAAGCCTACTTGTTGTCATCATGTGCTGTTGTAAATAACTAACTACCATCTGGGGGAGTGTGGGGGGGGGGGGGCTGGCTGGCAAGGAGGCATCTGTGGGGTAACTACAGTGCAGTTAATAAACACCTACGGGTGCTCTCACAATGTACACGCGCGCCGCCAGAAGTAAGGTGCGTAATTTTTCCGGGCATTTGGAGCGCGCTTTTGTCCACCAGGGAAAGTTGGAGGTTTTCCTCCTCGCCGCTGCTCGTTAGTATTCACTACATTCACCGACAGATTACAGCATTTACATATGAAAAGAATTGAGCAGCACTTCAGCAGCACAACAGACACTTTGTGGCTTTCCGGGCCTCGCTGGACTGGAACAACTTTGGCCATGACACCCATCGCCCGTTCCCAAAGTAAAGACACCAAATCTGGTGATGCAGGGAATCACGATGGCAGCAAAACATAAACCTAAAAAAAAAATTGGAAACTGCACACACGTGACATTAAGACTTCCTAACGCAAGTCAGAGGGGTTGGTGTGAAGTTGTAAGGTTGGTGTCAGGTTTAAGCTGCAGCTGCAGCAAGGTAGCCAGATTTAACCAAAATAAAAACGGAAACAATGTCAGTCTGGTTTCAAAATAAGAGCACCAAACGTGCCAGTCAATAACCCTTACTATGCAGTTGCCTTTCTAACATTTAGTCAAATCATAGTTCTGAAATGATGCATGGGATGAACAATAATACAAACGATCCAATCCTGAAAAGCAAATTTCCTTTATCTGCAGCAACCCATCATCCACATTTTTGTTTTAAAGTGTTGTTACAATAGCGCATGTGAAATTGGGCTATCATAGACTCACATCTTAATTCAGTTAATTCATTAGGATACGAGACAGCCAAGAGATTCTGTCATACCCTTAATCATTAGTCATTTAAAATACAACATATCCATGTTGGTAAACATGATAATAGTGTTTAATGCAGTTCAACACAGTTTAATGGACTCGCGTAAAAGAAATTCTAGGAGGTCCAACTTATTAGATACAGATGTTGTCTAATCTAAATTGGGAAACAACGTCTAATTAGTGAGACCATCAGTCAACATATGTTTAAAAAGTTAGGTAATATTTTTTATTTATCTTATTTTCATTTATAAGACGCAACCCTTTACTCTTAAATGCATTTAAATTTCTGCTTTAAACTATTTGATTAACCGCATCAAAAATACATTTGCCTAAATTATAGGATCATTTAATGTATTCATTGTTTTATTGTTAACTGTTATTGTTGTCTGATGTTGTTTTGCCAAAGGTTACTGGAGTTTACTCTCTAAGCTGCTGAAAGCCAATTACATGTATTTATTCTACTCTATTTAAAACTTTAAAACTATTACTTCCTCTCCAAAAAAAAACAAAAACCAACCCCGTCTTTCTTTCGCTACGTGGCCTGACACGTTTACGGGTTTATTTTGAAAGTTGTGACCGGAAATCGTAAATGTTCTTGCCAACCTTGACACCGTAAAACTGCTCGTTAGATTCTTCGGTAAATTGCTGCACTTGTTTCTCACAAACCCTGCATCGTTATCCCAACTAACGCCCTTTTATCCACGATGGTTTAACTTCTTTTTTTTTTTTAAATTTATTTATTTATTTATTTTTTAAATGTTTCCCTAATCTTAAAAAAAAAAATCACATTTATCGTTATTTATCATCACTATTGCCATCCCAACCGCAGAGATACGAAGCGGACGGAGTTGGCGAACAACAAGTTGTCAAAAAAAAAGTTGTTACCGGTGGGAACACGTGGGGCAGGTGGCCCGGTCTCTTACCGTGGGCCAGGCGGACCAGGGTGGGCAGACGGAACTTGCTGACCACCGCGTCCAACGGCAGCGCCAAGGGGCTCCAAGTGATCTCCGACAGGCTCGCCGACAACTTCTCCATCCTCCCGGGTCATCACGGTACCGGAGATAAGGGTGGTGATGGTGATGGTGATGATGATGATGATGATGGTGACGGCGGCGAGGATGGGGACGCGGCGGAGGACGGCGAGGGCGACGGCGGTGGTATAATGGCAAAGAGTTTCGCCATGTTTGAATTGTAGGAGAGAGGGGAGCGTAGTCGCGGTCGGTGCGCACGAGCCGAAGGGAGGGAGCGCGAGACCTCTCTCGCTCGCTCTCCCCCCCCCCCCCTCTGTCATCCAGTGTTTGTCCTCCCCCCCCCCCCCTCCCCTCCCACATAGACATGCACAGTGAATCAAGGCAAACTCTGAAGTAGGCCAGTGCGTTTTTTTTTTGTGTGAAAACAATCGTAAGAGAGTGTAGTAGCGGAAAGTGGACAAGTACATCTACTCTGATATTTGGAGTCGCTGGTACTTTCCTTGAGTATTTCCGTTTTAATGCCACTTTATACTTCCACTCCACCACATTTCCCGAGGGAAACATTGGAGCTGCTTTATTGCACTCCGTTTACAGTTATTTGACCGTTGCAGTTCCTCTTTAGAATAAGATTTGACACGGTAGATCATGTGAACACGCTTTTAAACTACAACGCATTGTTAAATATTAAAACCAGCGGTTTCCGACTCGTGTGTCTCACAGAAAGCGGCGTGTAGTCTGAGCCTGAGATCGGCTTCTCTAGTCTTTGAATTTTGTTGAAATACAGCCTTGGTTAAAAGGACAACAGTCGTGAAAATGAACTCCACCGCCAACTACATTAAAACGCTACTTAGACCAAATGATTTGTACAATACACATTTGGCTCATCAGTGAATCGAACTGGATGTTTCGATCCCTAAAACACCACCGGTACCCACATTAAAGGGCCAATTTTCTGAGTATGACTCGTGATATTTCCAGTGCATTTTGCTGATTTATTTACTTAAAATTTTACGTAACATCAAAGTAAACATATTTTGAATATTTAGACACCCACGGAACAAAAACCTTTTGAAGCAGGGTGCAGCAATGACAGCTCCCTCGGACAGTGTAAGCAGACATTTATTTAATGACGTTACATTATGTCATAAAAGTCTACATACCAGAAAGAGCATCTCACCCCATCCGCTAAATGCAACCGTCTCAGTCCCGAAAGGCGAACATTACGAAGAAATAGTTGCATCTATTACGTCATTCAGGGGTCTCTTGAGGCTGTTTTTGGAGGAATTTGTTTTTAGTTTTAACACAATTTAATTAGCGTCTAAATAGACGTACTGAAGCAAGGTATTTTTGCACAAGTGCGGGATATTGAGAGGCTTGACCTTATACTACAAACCATGACTTTGTCGTTATACCGAGAAAACCACCTTTGTGTACGTCAGTTGTTCTGGCGTATAAAGAGCGGTTTACACCTGTATGTAGCGGTCTTATCACCAACAAATGTGCACTTCCTCACCGGGCGCTACATCTGTGGCCCCGAGCAGGACTCCGGTCAGCTCACTCAGTTCACTGAACCAAACTGTACACAGAAACCTATTCATTTGCTATTGATTTTTCTCAGCCATTCAGTTTGTGATGCAGCCAGCCCCTTTGTGCCATAACCCAGTGAGCGCTTCAGCAGAATTATATAACCGATGTGGAATCTATAGAGAGCCATTCAAAATCATGTCACGTAAAAGTAACGCGGTTTAAATGTGATTGCAGGTTATCATTGTGATCCAGTGGCCTCGTTTCCTTCCCAAAACACGAGAGATTTCTGCCTTCCCAGAAGCACACCAACACCCACTCAGCACCAAATATGGTGGTTTAGTCCCTGTTCAATAAGTTAAAATACAAACCCAACCGGGGATTTGTTGGCTATAAATAGCTCACCCATTCCTCCTTTTCTTTTCTAAGAGGGTGCGACAAACGCTGACAAAACGAGAAAGATTGTCCAAAGGGACCACACAGTCTGATCTGAACTGACCATATCTGTTTCCACTGACCATATTGGGCTGAAGTCCCCTTAGATATCTTTTAATTTTTAGTCATCATCAAAGGACGGCGTTAGTCAGTGGATTTTTATGTCCGTGTTGAAAGTACAATGGTAACAAAGTATGTATTGACCACATGAACCACAAGAAGCATACTTACTAAAAATGCCGTTTTTCCCCTTTGACATCACAATCTCCTCCCAGTGTTGCTCAGAGGTTTATTGCCATACCTTTTTATTCGTAATTGATATTTGGTGAAGCCTTTATCAGTGTACAGCCATCACTGTGTGCAAAACTAGCTCATGATACAGATTTTAGCACCAAAAAAAAAAAAAGTCAATAAAATGACTAAAGTTTAGGTTAGCAATTTTTATTTGTTTCATATTAACAAAAAAAAAAAAAATCAAATATGAAGGTGGACTTCTGGATTTGGGGGCATGGGGCACTATTTCACAGCAGGGGGGGAGGTCAGCATGCTGAACCACTCAGTGGGCAGGCTCTGCAAAAAAAATAAACATGTTTAATGTCACATCTCTGTCCAACTGGGCAAGAATAAACTATAATCAATTTATTTTGGCACCAAAACCACCACCATTCATAGCACCTATACATTTTCTCCATTCATCCCAAGCTGTATTTATTCATTTTTATTCTATTTTATTTGTTATTGTGTATATAGTTTGTGTGTATTTATTCATTGCTTATTTTTTATAATTGTTATCTATCTTATTTCTTATATATATATATTTGTAAATGTTTTCATATTGTGTGCACCTTTTTTTGTTTTCTGTGCTGCTGCGATGACTAAATTTGCCCACTGTGGGATTGATAAAGTCTGAATCTAATTATATATCAGCCAGAAGACAAGACTGTGCATGTGACCCATCGGTGACATCTAGAGGTGAACACATGCAAGTGTGCAACCTCTGACAAACTGACTTGACCCCTGCAGTTTATTATTTTCATAAATCAGTCCTCAAAGATTTACAACATTTCCCTAAATGGTCAATGCAGCCACGTACCAGGGGTCCTGAGGTGTAGCTACCACTACTGTGTAAATGCGTCCGTGCCACGTGAATGTCGACAAGCTTGTGTTGTTTCACAGTATATATATATATATATATTGATCATATTTCACAAGCCTCATCATATAGTATGAATACAAATGTTACTTACTGGCCTTCACAGCCTTCTTGCCTGGAGAAGGAAAAACACAAACATTATGAGTCACATTTAACCCAGACAACTGGCACAGTCAAGTATGCAATGATCAAGCATTTCTTCAGCTGCATGAACGGCAGGTTTATTTCACACTGATGTCCAACGTCAGTATTTATGTCCGGACGCTGAGGACGATTGGTTTTGTCACGCAATTGTTTACAATTGAGTGCAGCTCACCCCCCTGAAAATGTTTTTCAGTCTCCTGCACGTTCAGTTTGTGTGATTGCAGCCGTGTTTCCCCACATACTGTAAAAAAAAATCAGCAGGTCTTTGAACTCACCGCCATAGGAAACCTTGTAGTACAGGTATGTCATGATGCCGACGCCCACCCATATCTCCTGGTAGGCCTTGGTGTAGTAAGGGCTCACCACCGCCCACCAGTTCGCAAACATGCGTCCAGCCATCTGTAGGAGAGAGCAACAACACGGTCCTAAAGTGTCTGGAAGGAAATTACACAACAGCATATTTCTGTAGACATATCGATAGACAGATAGATAGATAGATAGATAGATAGATAAATAAATAAATATATATAAATAAATAAATAAATAAATAAATAAATAAATAAATATATAGATAGATAGATAGATAGATAGATAGATAGATAGATAGATAGATAGATAAATATATATATAGATAGATAGATAGATAGATAGATAGATAATATATATATATATATATTTCTGTAGACATATCGATAGACAGATAGATAGATAAATAGATAGATAGATAGATAGATAGATAGATAGATAGATAGATAGATAGGTAGTTACTTTATTAATCCCCAAGGGGAAATTCTTTCGCTACAGCAGCATTTATAGATAAAGAACTAAAATAACAGTAAAACATATTAAATATAAAGTGCACAGTATATACATATCTGGAACATACAAACCAAACTTCACTCACAATTTCTACACATTTCCTGATGTGAGGCACCTCATTAACTCTAAGTTTGTATTAGTTGTTACGTCGGGCTGCACTAATTCTAGATAATAATAATAATAATAAATAAAAGAGGATGAACTCGTTCCTTCATGCAGACAGTGACGCTGCTCAACATGAAGGATTCAGGACCCTCGTCGTCTTTGACCCTCAGCTGGCTCCAGCTAAACTGTAACCTCGGTCACACGCGAGGAAAGACGACCGCTGCAAGTGGACACTTGACTACTTGCCCTTGGAGACTCGTCCTGCGTCGGTTTAACTTCACTTTAACTCAAACTACTTCCGTCAATGGCGGATTAGCATCTCCTCTGCTAACCCGAGCCTTAGCAAAAGGCCGGAAGGGCGCCCGCAGAAGCAGCAGCAGCACGTTTAAGAAGCACGGAAAGAGACACCTGCTTCTTTATTAATCCCCCGTTGCACTGCAGCGAGTCACCAGTAAGTCCCCTTTTGCCAAATAAATGTGAACTCTGTCCTCACCTCTCGGTTTGTCACGCCGCCGGAGGAAGGTCAACACAGCCGCTGCTGCTGCTGCTGCACGTCAAAGTCGCGGAGGAACTCTTCTTCTACGCTCAGATATCGCGGAGGAACTCTTCTTCTACGCTCAGCCGCGTGGCGCCGCATTGGTGCTTTGGTTTTGCAGCGCCACAACATGGAGGTAAACCTTATTAAAAAACAACAACAACAACAACAAAAAAACCGCTTATTAGACCGTCTTAACTCTCTGTTGGCTCCGTCCCGAGGACGTAATGATGTCTTCACTTGTTTTTATATCAAAACCGAATTAATATTACGACAGCACGTGTGCTTCTTTACCCCAAGACGTGTGTCCAACTTCATTTTTAATAATTGATAAAGTAACGTATTCAATAGATAGTGGCATAACAGCTTAATTGCATTAAGTTGAATTCAAACTTTTAAAATAATTCTTGGAATTCAATTCCACCCGTTGTCGTATCCACCCAGCTGTGGAAACAACGATTTTAATCATAGTTTTTCTTTTTGTTGATCATTTCTGGGGCAAACCAACAGTATGTTTTTACATTTTTAAGGAAAACTTAAAAGTTTAAGTAAATAATAACTGAAAAATATTGTTTTTCTGGTGGCACCTTTGGGCCTTTATAAGTCAAAATAGAAAGTTGTGTGAGTTGTCATGTCATGTTCATGCTTTAACGGTTTCCTTTGAATAACGCACAACAATAACCTTTCGTCCCCCTTCTTCATGTTAAATTTCCATCATTCATTTCCTGTCTTTAATTTGCCTGGTTAAGAGGAACGATTTAACCATCTAATGACCTGTCCTGCTTTTAGGCCGTATCTTGTTCTGCCGAAGTCACAACAGAGGTGGGAATTTGAAGTGAGGTTGCAGCTGCTGCGAGGCGAACAGTCTGTGCAGCAGCTCTGTCTGCTCACCATAGTGAAACAACAAATAAAACACTGGCACTGCTCTCAAGGGTAAAAATGGTATTGTGTTACCTGCCCTACTGTTGATGCACCCTCTTCAGGTGAAACAATTTAATGACATCAATAATGAGACATTTCAGGTCAGGAATTGAACAACAAAGTGCTCCCTATAACCATTTAATATGGTATGAATTATAACTAAGAAGCCTTAAAGGTAACTATGAAATCCACTGAGAATATAAAAGAAGAAACGGATAATCATTAACTTCTGTGTTTTATAGTCATGAGTCGCAGTGAACCATAAAAGAAGCCGGAAAAAGTTGAACTTTTATGCCCCAAATCAAAGGTCTTTCCCAGTTGTTCCTTTATCACAATATCGCACAAGCAAACAGGAAAAACAGGACAGAAAAAAATACACTTTTGTTTCCATCAACAAAAGGCTTTGCTTTCGCTTTTGCAAATGAAGCTGACAGCCTAAGAAGTTGACTCTGGGGTTTCCCAATCTACCATTACTTTTGATCCAAAGGGTGCTCAGTTTGTCCGAGAGTCTGCAGGAGTGATTTGGACCTGCCGTCCGTGTGGGTGGGACTTTCCACTCTTCTGTGCTCATGCTCCGATAGGCAAGAGGCACCTTGTTTCATTTCTGAACACCGAAAGGCCAAGTCCTATTTGAAGACACCGAGCGTTGTGAATCAACACAGAGTTGTTCCATTTTCAAAGGACACAGCTGAGGAGACTTACTGAACACCGTTCACTCTCTACCAGCTGCTTCATTGTTAATATGCACAGTAGCTGTCTGCACTGACTGCAGCCCTGCTACAGGTATGTTGAAGATTTGTGACCACGCCATCTATTTTCATATTGCAACGTTATGGCCGTGTGTTACCATACAGCAGTGTTTGCATGTGCGTGCTTGCATGTGTGTGTGCCGGTAAGGGTGTGGATCAGTGCGTTCCTGACATGACTACTCAGGCATTTAGAGGAAACTAAATGTTTAAAAAAAAGAAAAGAAAAAAAGAAACTGCATTGTTCAGGTTTTTTTTTTGGTGTTGTGATTTTCCTTTTGAGTCGATGATTTAGTGATTTGGTCTCCTGGACTCTCCTGAGGTCGATCCGGTGCTGCGGTCGGAGACTTCATGGCTTCAGGTGGAGCGGAGGAAGACGATGGAGTCATTCCTTTGGACATTGACAATGTGCACATGCTCCTCCAAGGTCAGACTATTTCTGTACTTTTATAGATGTTGTGACGTGATGTGCTGTAGTGGGGAGTCAGTGTGGTGGCCGACTACCACCTGGGATCAACAACCTATCAAATACTAATAATGTTTTGGGAAAAGTAGAAAACATTCAGGCAAAATACAATAAATTATGAGATTTGAAATATAAATTTATGACCTAATGAAGTGGCTGAATATTGAAAATGAAATTTAGATACTGAAATTTAAATGGCATATTTAAGGTTAAAGGGAATCAGTGAACTGTCAAAGTCATCAGACTTTGAATGCTGTCTCGTTAGTGTTTGGTTGTTGTGCCTCGGTTCTGTTGCATCAGATTTGCTGTTAAAAATTATAAAACATGTTCAATAACAGCAGAACTATTATTTACCCTCTAATTTACAGTTTTGATCAGGTTAAAGGAAAAATGTTTTTTTGTTATTTTAGTTTTTTTGCTCAATTCATTTAGATTTTTTTTAATTAAAAAAAAAAAAAAAATCTCACTGTAACTTGGTGATAGGAATAAGGAGACTTATTATATTAAAAAAAAAATGCTAAGGTTTCTCTTACCAATGGAGTCCAAGGTTGTTAATTTTGGCCTGACAGTTTGGCAGCTGTTATTGACTGAATGTGGGGACGTTTTTTTCTCTTCTGTTTGTACTGCGTCTGCCAGGTGAGCTGGGTGGAGCGAAGTGATTAAAATGCTCAGAAGCTCCCTGTCTTGGCAGGCTCTTAAACAAACAGCAGAATTGATGAGTCAGATTCACGCTCAAATTTGACATCAACAGGCGAGCCCATGAACAGTGACTGTTTGCCTTTCCGATCGCGTCAGACAAAAGTTCCCAGATCTACTGCAAGAAAAGTGACTTTGGATGTGTAATTTAGCGGTTTCATGCTGAATGGCAGCACAAACTCACAACACGCATGTTTTAAAATTCTTGAGAGCGAACGCTGCTCTTCCTGAAAGTTGTGGTTAAGGATGAATGAAACGGCAAAATCATCTAATTTTAAATATCATTCAACTACTTACGTAGGATACAGTTAATAATGTCTTAAGAACTATTAAGCAGTAATTTACTTTGAGTAGATCACAAATACCATTTAATTCCTGTGACGAAAATAAACTGTGGACACCAAAATGCTCCGTCCCAGGTGATCACGGGCTTAACTTGCAATGCTGCAGCAGGTATGTCTCAAATCTACCTGCATGCAGTGTCTTCTTAAGCTTTCCATCATGTCCATATTACTGTAACCAGGAAGTAGCGTCTCTATAATGTTATATATAGTAGAAGTTCATGTTTTGGCAACAGGAGCTCAGGATGTGGTCTAGTACCCCTGAAGAACGCCAATGTCGCTCAGTGTGTGTGTGTGTGTGTGTGTGTGTGTGTGTGTGTGTGTGTGTGTGTGTGTGTGTGTGTGTGTGTGTGTGTGTGTGTGCGCGCGTGCACCTCAGTATCTATGTCTGTCGCTGTCTTGGAAGCCATCCCGTCTTGTAGCCAGATCCTTAACCTCGCTTTAGCTAAAAGAAGAAGCCTTTCACTGCGAGTTCGTCCGGTGGGAAAGAAGAGAGGGAAGTTTCCCGTTGTTAGAGAGCACACTGGGCTCGGTCAGCGTTCATGGGTTCACTGGCTGTTGGTTGGTTGTGACAATGGAGGGTCGAAAAGTCGTTCAGTTTTCGGACATCGGTGAGTATTATGGCCCGAATGCACCTGCAACTCGCACCAAGGTTCATGCTGCTGTTGCACATCGGAAAGTCTGAACTAGTTGAGCTGCATTTTTTGTATGACAGGTGCTTCATAAATAAAGTTTTTTTTTAAATTATTATTATCATTATTTTGGACTCTGCAGCAGCACAGTCCAGTTATGAACATTCAAGGGATTCCCAGTTGTTTTTTTTGTTGTGAGAAATACACTGTTATATGTTTGACAGTGTTTTGTGTGTTTATTGCATAATTGGTGGTTTTCAGTCCAGCTGCAGTTCAAATGAACATTTCACAGAAGTAAAAAATGCTTTTGTCAGTTGTGAGTTTTTGCATGAATCAGTCTGCCTGACTGTGCTTGTATTTCCCTTCAGTGTTATAATATCTATTTTAGTGTCTCGCATTTCAGCAATGTGATCGTGCCAGAAACCGTTCAATTTAAAACATTTTGCTGGCGTATCAACAGTTTCTCTCTCTGTTTCCCAAACAGTGGAGCATGAACAGATTCAGAGAAGGACATTCACCAACTGGATAAATGCTCAACTCTCTAAGGTATGTTAGGATGTCATACATGTGTGTGTTGCTTATAATATGAATTCATATATTTTATTGCATGCGACCCATTTTGATGTAAAATAATGCAATCAGTAGTTATAAATGTAAATTTGACCTCTTTTATGATTTTTAAAGCCGTATTTTTACTTGAAGTTGTGTCAAATAGTTTTCTGAATTAATGCCGGTCGCTTTATCAACAGTTCCTCCGCAAAAATTAGAAATAGATTTTGTTTCATTTTTGAAAGAATAGAGTGGAAGGAGACAAGAGAAACAGTGCAGGAAAGTACTCATGAAAAAATGTACACAAGCAGAGCCCGACTGATCCTTGAATTTTCAGGCCAATGCGGATTAGGAAGTAAAAAAAAAATCTGCTAGCGATATATCGCCTGAAATGTGCTCATTAAACACTTGTGAGAAAGATGTGCAATAGGGGCAGGATATTTTACAGTTTTAGATCAGATAAAATAAGATGAACATTATTGTCCAAAATTACATCAGTGCATTGCAACAGTGAACTTCACTGGGAATGTAATAATTATAAATACATATAAAGAACCAAAGTGAAGCGATTTCTAAATCACGCAAGCATCTTTTTCTGCATTATGTTGGAAACAAAAAGGTTTCATATCGGACAACAGTATATGCAATATATGTGGGTCATTATCGGCCGACTGTAAAGGTTGCACACAAGTTATCTGCAGCATCACATGAAGCACATTAAAGAACAGAACTGAAGGCTGACGTTTTGCCTTTAAATACATTTATATTTTAGCACTCTTTATTCAAGTGATATTCAGACAGAGAACGAGTGGTGACGTATCAAACATTTCCGAGAACATCGAGCGCGCTGATGATGTCACGCTGAGCTATAAATTGTATGAAGTCGGCTGTAGAGTGCGACATGCTGACTCACTGGTCAGACGGCAGCTCGCGCTGGATCTCATAGGAAAGAGACTGCTGACACGGGCCTGAAATATAAATAGTGCTTCAGTGGAGCAGAACAGGACGTAATCTGAACCCGACCACCAACCGCATGACCTCATGCCCATAAGACTGCGCTCCGACGCCAAAATCACTCGTTCAGAACCCGCCCGTCTGTCACAGCGAGCTGAGTCCACTGACAATCGCCAGCTGGAGATACTTCCTTTATGTCTGGTGGACAATGATCCCTGTTGACCTGAAACTTTGACCCAAAAACTGTCCTTGAAAAAACACACGACAGTCTCATGGCAGTAAAATATGAATGTGACAGAATTTGTGGGCTCTGAGGTGCATTTAAAGATGCTTTGTATCACATGGAAATAATTCATTTCACAGTCCAAATACATGTTGACACATCGCTTTGTTTCTCACATTTCATAAACCTTGGTGCTTCCTGTTGCACTTGAGATTATTCAAGTTCAGAAATTACATTTCCATCAACTTTTTATTCCCCTTTTACAGCATGACACGAGAAAGCACAACAACTTCCTTCTTTGTGTAAAATTCACCTAATTTCCCACCAAAAATGACCGAAGGTTATTTAAATACAGCCGTCTAATGTGTTATTTTATTTGATATTTTTACGAGATAAAAAAAAACTCTGCTACTTCCTGTTTTGATGTTTTAAGAACAACAGCAGTTTATTGAGTACATTGCCTTCATCAGCTGAGATTAATCAGAGGAGAGATCCACTAAATCTGATTGTACTTTAACACATACAACATTAGGCTTTTATTATATTGTGTTGGTTATTTTATTGTTATATTGTGCTGCTGGACAGATAAATCAGTAATTTTGTGCGTCGTTACAGAGATGCCCTCCGTCTTTTGTGTCCGACCTGTTCTCTGACCTCAGAGACGGGTCGTGCCTGCTGGACCTGTTGGAGGTGATGAGCGGTCAGTCAATGGTGAGTTTCTCTTGTGACATCAGCGAAATAAATAGATCTCAAACTCCCCCTAGAGACCTATAATTAATCAGTATACAAGAACCATGAAGGTAAAAAGTCGAAACAGCGCAAAAACATGCTTAAATGAATATGAATAATTTTATACCTGCTGATTTTGATTAATTGTCTTTCCCAGAAAAGACAAAGAGGCCGAGGGGTTTTCCAGCAGAGGGCCAACATTGAGGCGGCACTGAACTTTCTCAAGAAAAAATCTGTACGTTTGCACATAAAAAAAAAAATATTGCAACACAACACGTGTATCTGACGTGTGTTGAACACTTTTATCGTGATTGTTTACTGTAGATCAAGTTGGTGAACATAAACATCCCAGATATCATAGACGGGCGGCCGTCCATCATCCTGGGCCTCGTATGGACCATCATCCTCCACTGTCATGTGAGTACCACTGCAGCACACACTCATTCACTATAACTACTGATACTGATATAAATATTTTGATGTTCAAACACTGTTGAACTCTCTTTGTCTGTTTTAGATTGAGGAGCTGGCCAACACGCTCTCCTTCGATTCTCGTCATTCCTCCCTCGACTCTCTGGCCAGCCTGGACTCGTGGTCCGGCAGCCCCGTCCCAGCCAGTCCGGTCCTCGCAGGTCGGACCTCGCCTCTCCACAGACGCTTCCGAGTATCTGCCAAGAAGGCCCTGCTCATGTGGGTCAGGGACCAATGCCAAAGGTGCTGGTTTTTTTTGTTTTTTTTAAATAGATTTTTTAGCTTTAAAGGTTTGAGCGCAGGACTTTTACATAAAAATTTGCATCTGTCGCGTTTAAGCCCTTAACGAACAAATTCATACAATGCTGATTAACCGCCTCTCTGTATTTCACAGTACACAGAGTTTTAAAATCTGATGTCTGGTGAGACAAATTTCCATGCTGGCCGGTTGAATACATACTGAGCACGCTCTATAGGCAGAACATGCACACCGGAGGCTTTTATCAGGCTGTTTAGCCCTACTTTAACCTAAAGGGAGATAAAATAGTAGGCTATGACAGAAGTGCGTCATGTTTGTAATTAATGTCAACAATGATTTAAGTTTTGTCTTAATTGTCATGCATTCCAGTGGTAATGATTATAAATGACCCCAAATAGGCCTAAACCTTTTTTTTATCCCTGTTGTCTGTCCAGGGTTTGCTGCTCTGTCAGTGTGAAGAACTTTAAGTCCAGCTGGAGAAGTGGCGAGGCCTTCTTGGCCATCCTGTGCTCTCTCAGACCACAGCTGGTTGATCTCTCGCTGGTCCAGTCCAGAAGCAACCAGGAGAACCTGGAAGAAGCGTTTCACCTGGCCGAGCAGGAGCTGCACATCCCCCGCCTGCTGGAGCCCCAGGGTGGGGCTGATAAAAATAATTGTTACACAGTGTTTCACGTGGATATTTGTTATGTTACTGGGTAACAAGATGAATCATTCTCAAGAATAACTCCACCTAATTATCACTTACAGGCAAAACCTTGATTGTTGTACATCAGAGAAAATGCAAGTTGTTATAACAACGGAAAAGCAAAAAGTAAACAATTCAGAGATTTACACCTTTATGGATGTAAATGTGCATTTTGATTTTCAGTTTTTACTAACATAACGTTCTTGAGAGCGCTCTTTTTAGTTCATGTGATATAAGACACTAAAACCTTTCCTTGTTTTCTTTCACCTCAGACATCGACGTCAAGGACCCCGAGGAAAAGTCCATTATGACCTATGTGGCCCAGTTTCTGCAGTACTCCAACGACATGCCAGCGCCTGATGACCACCTGCAGGTTAGCAGTCAAACCAGGATTCATAATCTAAATGTCACATTGACTTCACACCAACTAAATAAAACAGAGATTCACACAGATCAACGACCAGTCAACCATTAAACTGAACATTAGACTGAACCTAATGTATAATTACTGTTTCAGTTGGTTGTTAAAAATCTTTCAGCACCTTCTACTTCCTTATTTGACCTTCTACAAACTCCTGCATGAAAGTGAAGGTTGTCAACCGTCTTCCTTCCATCTTCCTCCCACTCTGATTTCCCTTCCCTGCTCTGATCTGGTGGTGGTGATGTTGTAGCTGTTTCCTTCAGCCGAGCCCTCCTTTTTCTCACCTGCGAATTTACCTGCTCACTTCACTCCAGCAATCGCTGTCTCACCGTTACACCAGGTACACACCGGGGCACTTCTTCAGTTACCTTATACAGTGGGTACGGAAAGTATTCAGACCCCTTTAAATTTTTCACTCTTTGTTTCATTGCAGCCATTTGCTAAAATCAAAAAAGTTAATTTTATTTATCATTAATGTACACTCAGCACCCCATCTTGACAGAAAAAAACAGAAATGTAGAAATTTGTGCAAATTTATTAAATAAGAAAAACAGAAATATCACATGGTCATAAGTATTCAGACTTAGTATCTCAGTATTGAGTAGAAGCACCCTTTTGAGCTAGTACAGCCATGAGTCTTCTTGGGAATGATGCAACAAGCTTTTCACACCTGGATTTGGGGATCCTCTGCCATTCTTCCTTGCAGATCCTCTCCAGTTCCGTCAGGTTGGATGGTGAACGTTGGTGGACAGCCATTTTCAGGTCTCTCCGGAGATGCTCAATTGGGTTTAGGTCAGGGCTCTGGCTGGGCCAGTCAAGAATGGTCACAGAGTTGTTCCGAAGCCACTCCTTTGTTATTTTAGCTGTGTGCTTCGGGTCATTGTCTTGTTGGAAGGTGAACCTTCGGCCCAGTCTGAGGTCCAGAGCACTCTGGAAGAGGTTTTCTTCCAGGATATCTCTGTACTTGGCCGCATTCATCTTTTCTTCAATTGCAACCAGTCGTCCTGTCCCTGCAGCTGAAAAACACCCCCATAGCATGATGCTGCCACCACCATGTTTCACTGTTGGGATTGTATTGGGCAGGTGATGAGCAGTGCCTGGTTTTCTCCACACATACCGCTTAGAATTAACACCAACAAGTTCAATCTTGGTCTCATCAGACCAGAGAATCTTATTTCTCATAGTCTGGGAGTCCTTCATGTGTTTTTTGGCAAACTCTATGCGGGCTTTCATATGTCTTGCACTGAGGAGAGGCTTCCGTCGGGCCACTCTGCCATAAAGCCCCGACTGGTGGAGGGCTGCAGTGATAGTTGACTTTGTGGAACTTTCTCCCATCTCCCTACTGCATCTCTGGAGCTCAGCCAGTGATCTTTGGGTTCTTCTTTACCTCTCTCACCAAGGCTCTTCTCCCACGATTGCTCAGTTTGGCTGGACGGCCAGGTCTAGGAAGAGTTCTGGTCGTCCCAAACTTCTTCCATTTAAGGATTATGGAGGCCACTGTGCTCTTAGGAACCTTGAGTGCTGCAGAAATTATTTTGTAACCTTGGCCAGATCTGTGCCTTGCCACAATTCTGTCTCTGAGCTCCTTGGACAGTTCCTTCGACCTCATGATTCTCATTTGCTCTGACATGCACTGTGAGCTGTAAGGTCTTATATAGACAGGTGTGTGCCTTTCCTAATCAAGTCCAATCAGTTTAATTAAACACAGCTGGACTCCAATGAAGGAGTAGAACCATCTCAAGGAGGATCAGAAGAAATGGACAGCATGTGAGTTAATCACAGCAAAGGGTACTTATGACCATGTGATATTTCAGTTTTTCTTTTTTTTAATAAATTTGCACAAATTTCTACATTTCTGTTTTTTTCTGTCAAGATGGGGTGCTGAATGTACATTAATGAGAAATAAAATGAACTTTTTTGATTTTAGCAAATGGCTGCAATGAAACAAAGAGTGAAAAATTTAAAGGGGTCTGAATACTTTCCGTGCCCACTGTATATGCATGGCTCTCTGTTGCTTCAATATTTCAATTAATGGGGCACATTTTTATTGACAAATAAAGCCGTTGCATGTGACTGATGTTTATAACATGCAGAGGACTTTTCTAAAATCATTCTTTCATAGAGTGGAAAGAGATTTGAGGATAACCGCTCTAACACTGTTACTGACCTCAGTTAACACTCTCATGGCATCAAAAAAATAATCATTGACAGCTTTGACTGTGAACATTTAGGTTTCTCCGAGCGAGCGAGCACAAGAGGTGACTTGCTGGCTGCAGCGATCCTATCAGGAGCTGTCGGAAGCGTGGACAGCTGCAGAGAAATCAAGTTATGCAGAAAAATATCAGGTAAAGCAAAGCACAAGAACACAAACGTTCATTCACGTCGGTGTGTTTATTTTGTATCGTTTTGGAGTGATTAGAAGTTGTCACTGTGGTCGGTTCACCAGGTGTTTCAGAGCCTCGCCGGCTCCTTTGCGGATCAAAGGAGACCGGTGATGACCCTGCTCGCTTCAACAAGACGCTGCCCGGAGCTGAACCAAGAGCAGAGAGCTCTGCGGACCGCTTGGGATCGTCTGGAGGACAAGGTGAGGAAATCTGCCGAGCATAATAAGCAGCACGGTCACACTCAGGGCTTTTTTTTATTTTTTAATTTTTTTTTTATATATACATGTTTTTGGTGTTAGAAAATGAATTCATTACGAATTAGAGTAGAAAGCTGAGAGAAGACTTTTCTCCTGTTATTGTGTGAAAATGTCTCACACCAGGTTGTTCACGTGTCATTTTTCAGCTGCAGAGGTGTAAAGCTAATCTGGACCTGAGTCTCCCTCCTCCTCTGGACTCGGTCGTTGTGTGGCTGCAGCGTGCGGAGGCGGGGCTAACAGAGGACGGAGGGAGGATGACGGATCACGCAGATGCTGCTAAAGAAGCAAGAGCTCAACAAGACACCCTAAAGGTTTTTTTTTTTTGTTATAAATCTACAGAACAAATTAAATTTTTTTCCTGTGTCAAAAATCAAAAGTGGACAGTAGTATTCTAAAATCCTGAAACAACACTGAAACGATGTATGGAGCAGACATAAATGTAAACAGGAAGCATAACAATATCTTAGAGACCTATGACATTAAGCTTGGCACCTATTGTCATTATTTAGTTTATGTCCTTGTAATCTTGTTTTTTGTTTTGTTTTTTTAGACTTTAAATAAGGAGATCATCCACTACGTCAACATCCTCGATGCTCACCACAACATGGATGACTCAGGAAATCTAGTGGTGCCTGTTGAAATGTTTGATGAAATAAAAAAGCGGTATGCCATTACAGAAATTCATTAAAAAAAAATGTATATCATCATTACATGCATGTTTAAAACCATAAATCTTTAAGTCCTGTGTTTTAAAAGTATTTACCGGCAGTTTGTTTGCAATAGATAAAAGAAACTGATGCAATGACATCTTTATTTGAAAACAGTTTAACCAGCGTTCGAGTCACAGCTAAGTATCAGGGGATCAAGCTGGAATACCAGGAATCCCGCCACACCGTGCTGGACCTCCTGAGCCACATTAGAAATAAGCTCCAGTCCTGGAAAGCTCCCTACAGGTCTCTGGAGAACATACGTGTTCTTCAGCAGGACTGGCATGTGAGTGTATATCTGAAAAAGCAACATGACAAACCTTGTTTCACCAGCTCTAAAAACAAAGTAATGTGAACAACAATAACTTACAGGAAATGACATATTATCACATGAACTAGTAATCCATTTGGCTTTTGTTGTGAAAATGTGAAAATCTGTTAGATCCAGTGATTCGTCTGAGAACGTATTTTTCCTGAAAATTCAGAAAAAGTGAAAAAAAAAAGTGTTGATTGGTTTTCCAGGAAACAGTTGAGCGCCAAAACCTGCTTTTGATTCTGAGGGACGCACTCGAAAACCTGAAGCAGAGGGCGAATACTTACACCAGCAAAGCAGCACTAAGTAGGAGCTAAAACACCAATTCAAAGTCCTCTGATCATGCATTTGTTTATTTATTTATTTTAAAGGCAAGACTTGTCTCTCACCATCTCTTCACTCCTCAGGTGAATATTCCCAGCTTGTTACCCGTCAGGTGAAGGAAGCACAGAGTGAAACTGAAGTGGTCACGCAGGCTGTGACGGCAGCCGGAGGGACGATGGAGAGAGCGACGTCTGCGTGGGAGACGTACAACAAGTGCTTCACTTCTCTGCAGGCATGGCTGAAACAGAAGATACAGTCTCCAGCAACACAGGTAACTTCTGTCCGTCTGGCCTGAATATTACACAAATATTCGTTAATGGCTCTCTCTATGGAGTCATTTAAAGCTCCAATAATCTATGTTTATATCTAAATGATTCGGTTGATACTGTAGGAAATGAGTGAGTGGACTTCCTGCCAGGCCCAGTTAAATGAGGCGGGGAACTTTCTCACTGAAGTGACAGAAACCTCCACCAGCCTCACTCTGGCTGAGCAACTCGGCAAAGTCAACATGCAGTGGGCCGAATGCATGAAGAAGACAAAGTTTGTGAGTATCCATGTTCTTCCCACAGATACTTTTTATGACCTGAGATATGGTCAAGATGACTTGTTTAAATACAATTTGAGTTTTTTGTATTTTTTTTTTTTTTTTTGAATGTGTCATTAAAAGTTAGCATACAAAGGGCACAGAGATAAAAGGACACGCATAGGTCAAAGAGGATTGACGGTCATGAAGGATTTCTTTCTTAGGAACTGTCATCAGAGTCCAGTGTCACTGCTGCGTGCCTTCAGCTGGTGCCTTCACTGTCCCAGGAGGCCAGCTGGCTTCTGAGACAACCACTGGAGGTGGCTTCAGCCCCACTGAAGGCTAACAGGCAGAAAATACAGGTGAACTAAAACTTCAGACAAGTGAACATGACATCAGCAGCCAAGAATAGAAAATAGTTGAATAATCTTTCATTGCCTGATCTTATATTTTTGTGTTTTTGTTCCTTTCAATCAGTTACTGAGTAAAAAGATGTCAGAAGTGGACGTATCCTCTCCCAACCCTCACACAGACCTTCTAACAAGCCACTTAGGAAAACCGCAGCAAACTGTCCCACAGGTACCCACTGTGATGCAGGAATAATTCCCTCTTCTCTCTTTTTACTAAACCCAATCTGTGCCAAGATTACCAAATCAGTGCACAGGTGAACTCTGTGTAAATCCGGTGCAGTCTAACTACTCTCTTGTGTTATAATACAGCAACCAAAGGACAGAGCTCGGTCTAATTGCTTGTATCTGTATGGCAGATGCTCGCTGAAGCGGAGAGGACCTGTGGGGAGCTGCAGCGGGCTGCGTCGAGGCTGGAAGGCCGTCTGGCTGAGCTGGATCACTGGAGCACAGACGCTCTGGACCGCTACAACCACCTGAAGGACAAAACTCACCGAGGACGCTCTGCATTGGAATCCCCAGCCAAAGTAAAGCAAAACATCACGCTCCTGCTAATTAGGCCTTTTGTTAGACTTTAGGTCAAATATACAACATAAATGAACTCTTTCAAATTTGTCAGTCCAGAATTTCCAATCCAAACCGTACCACTTTGTAGGTGCTGATCTCTCGAGGCGTGCAGCTTGTGGACCAGGTTGTAACTGAGGGTCAGGATCTGCAGGACTTTGTGGCGGGACTACAGAAAACCTCTCATCTGCAGCACCTCAGTACCTCTGACATGCAGGGCAGGATCTCCGAGTCAGTTTCCCACTGCCAGGTGAGTTAAATCAAATTACGGTGACTGTTTTTCAGTCCTTTCACAGCTACTCATATTCATGGTTTTTTAATATATATATATATATTTTTTTAGGAGATTCTTGCAATGTTTAGTTCCATTGGGTTGAAACAGCAAGTCGGTGAACTCCCAAAGAATCAGCGGTCTGTTGAAACAGTCTGTCAGACACAGAAACAGACGGAGACGGGGTTATTTGTCGTGGCCAGAACCAAACATGTTGACCAGATCGGGAATGTTTCGCTGCAAACTCTGGACGCAAATCAGCGTTCACCTCAGATTCCATCTCCTCAACGGAGGACAAGAGGTCTCCAGGGTTGGTCTGAAAACCAGCACATGAACACACAGGAGGGAAAAGACATGGTCGTACCCTGTGTTGTGATCCAAATGGCACCTCAACCTGTGAGGGAACCAGTAGCTCACATTCACGCTCCTCTTCTTCAATCTCCCAAAGAAACTGAATCAGAGCAGTCGTTTCCTAAATCCTGCTATCAAGCTTCAAGTTTCAGCCAAACTCCTGTCGGTGTAAAGAGTCCAGCGAGTCCAGTTCTGTCTGAACATGAAGCGAGTTCAGTCAGCGAGGAAGAGAAAAGCTCAGCATCCTCACCAACTCACAACATCAAGCACAAATCCAGAGCAGGAGGGCAACCGAACACCCGGCAGGGTGATAAACCCCCGCAGCCTCCGGTTCTGGTCCGCAGCGAAGTCCACTCCAAAGCCCAGTCGATGGCGAGGAGCCGGCTGGAGAAGGCCAGGTCTCGTCTGCAGGGACGCATCCAGCAAGCCATGAAGTTATTCGGTGGCAAAGAGATTTCAGAGTCGCAAGTAAAGAAGAAACAGGTACAGTTTCAAACAGGGAAGGACATTGAATAGAATCTCTAACCCGGACATTAAAGTATCATTCATTAAGTCAGCAACAGTAACAACAGATGGTTTACATTTCAATTTCTTAAGTTTTCATTTTCAGAAGATTTCACAGTGATTTTTAAAGCCAGCCCTATACGTACTTGTTGCTTGTTAAGCGCTTAAAACGTGCTTCTCGAGTTGCGACATCCAGACCCTGAAACGTACCGAAAATGTAATTTCAGAATCAGAACACATCCTTTCAGGGTCTGTTGGTGTTTTTCTGTGCGTTGCTACCAGTATTTTGTTTGTGCGTGTTGGTCCAGCTGTGTGTCTTTTTCGTGCAGAAAGCTTTGCAAATTCTGCAGCCCGCCGTGCTCGAAGAGTTCCTGGTTGCGGTGGAAGGTTTTGGGGCCTTCTGCTCGGGGCCGCAGCTCCAGGACCTGATGCTCCTCTCCGACTCGGTCAGAACGCAGTGGGAGGTATGACAGGAAGTGGACACAGAGTCTGTAAGGGACTAGTTGAACAACTGGCAAAGGTTGAACCAAAGTTTTTATTTAGTTTTAAATGTAAAGGCGTAAACTAAATATCAAAGGAGTTCATAAACACACTAAAAGCTGATCAATACCTAAAACTTGATTACGTTATAACATCGTATGAAGTGATAAACATTCTTTTGCGTTGGTGGCATCACCGTTATCGTAACGCAAAGGATGTTTTAATACAGTGGAAAATGATGCATATTAATGAGTTAAGTAACACCAAGTCCAGATTTTATTCTAATCTCTTGTATCTTCTAACAGAAAGTTGAATTTTTTTCTCTCCCAAATGAATCCAATTTAGTTTTAATAAATCAACTTAACACTATGAACATATGTCTGACTAACTTTCCATAAAAATGTCCCCAAAGTGAGTTCCCGCTTGTTTGTGTCACACTCAGGATGTACGCAGAGAAATGGCTGCCTTTGTTCCCGTCTTGTGGTGTAAGCTCAGAGACGGGAAGCGGTCATTGTCGGTTGTGCAGTGTGAAATGCATACTAACGCTCTCCATGAAGCTACTGACCCGGCTGACCATAATTCTTTGCAGCGGCAACAGGTACACGCGTCACTTTAACATTAACGTCAACATCTAACTTTGCTGCGCAGCAAACTGCCCGGTGTTTGCAGAACATCAGAGATATTTGTTTTTTTAGTTTCTCAGAAGTTCATACTGTATTGCTTCCCAGGCTGTCACTGAGGGAGCTGCTTCTATTGAGGAACGTGTTGAATCACTCAGAGAGCTGAGTGAAACACTGACGCCAAGGAAATCCTGCAGCCTTGCAACAGAGCAGCTGACGGAGTCGGGTGACGTGCAGGAAACACAACCCAGTGACGCAGCAGTCCCAGATGAAGGGTAAGATGATGATCATTTACATTCCTTATGTGCATCTCCAGCATGAAGCAAAGTGGATGCAGGCAGTTATTTCAGTCTTACTTGATTTATGTTAATTAGAGAATCTCAGGCTTTAATGGGCAATGACATTTATAGATTCTTTGTGAGTAACAAATGACTAAAATATTTAGGAGTACTTTTATTTAGATACATGTCATCTAATAAGCTAAAACATACTAAATGCAAAAACCTTCTTTTTACCAAATACCTTTTAATCACTGAAAGGTTATGGAGTTTTACCTCCTATTAATGGTTGACTTTTGTTTCATGGAAACTCTTAAACTTATATTTCTGGTCAGACCCTTCTTCTTTTTTTTTTTTTTACATGTACAAATAAAGTTCAGTTCATATTTTGGCTAAATGCGGAGGAGTTTGCCACTTTAGAATTGATCTTTAAATCAGTTAACTAAGCTGCATCATTTAATTGCAGCACACAGTTTATTTATATACAATTGTCACTCCTTAATCCTTTTAGTCTATTAATCTTAATGAGATGCCTGTCAGACTGAGTGACTCTAACTAACTGCCCCTGACTTCCTCCTGATAAACATTTGTTATCTCAGCAGGGGACGGCAGCTCGAGGGAAACACCCCGGTGAGAGCGACGGCGGCCGGCACACAGTCGAGCAACAACCTCCCGCAGAAACAAAGCGTGGGCAGCCTGCAACAAGACCCCTCGCCTGTGGTTGCTGCGGCGTCGGTGCAACTTCACCGTGATATCCTTCCAGCTCAGGACGTCCCGACGGAGAAACAGGTCACTCACACACAAAAGAGAGGCTGCAGGTCGGAGCAAAAAAAAAAGCCTTCACTTCGAGCCAAAGAGCAGCTGCTTAAAGCTCGTCTGCTGCACGTTGCAGGAAGCAATCAGGAACCCCAAACTCATACTCAGGTATGAAGACATCACACAAATGGGTTTCTTTAGATTTTTTTCTTCAGTTTCTCAGCTCTGCTACGTATTTTGGTACTTTTTGAGATCCAAATTGCAGCTTGAAACAATTTCATCTTATTTTCTCAACCTAAAAAAAAAAAAATCACATAACATGAACTTAAAGTAGTTTATATAGCCTCATTGGAAGGGTCTCAGAGTGCACAGTTTTTCTTTTTTCACCATCACCATCTTAATGAAGGCAAAAAAAAGCTGAATCACAGTAATGAATTTTTCCGCCTCTCCTTGCAAGCTCGAAAATTGTCCCTCTGCAGCTTTGATTTTGATATGCAACAGGTTTCATGGGGTGCATGTGTTAATTACCCAAAACAAATCTGATTTACTTTGTACAGTTAGAGCAGCCTTCCTGATCTGAACCTTACTAGTTGTATTGGCTGTATCTGACCTGTACGAGCCCCGGTGCCATGTGTAGAGCTCTAATCCTCAGTAATTGGATAGGCTCACCGCTCCATCTTTTTACCGCTTTTCTCTCACCGTTACGATGTTACGATGCATCTCTCCCGTCTCATAGGCCGTTGTCAGGAGCAACACCGTGGAGACCAAACAGGAAGCAGAGTGGACCGTCATCCCCGAGTCAGCAGTCCCACCACAGGATGAGCCGGACTCCCAACAGGGAGCACCAGAGAGGTGTGGATTAATATCTCACTTAGACTTGCTGTTGTTTGTTTCGGTGTCACAGATTTGGCATCATGTCTGTCTCTTTTATAGCCGCACAGTGTTTTGAAAAAAACGTGTAAATCTCTTCCCCAGTTATAGAAAGACCTGCTCAGTGTTTCAGTCTCAACTCCAGAAGAACAAGCGACACTTGGAGCAGTTTATCTCGGATCCAGTCACCATCGTTACTCTGCAGAACCAAAGGAAGCATCTCCAGGCCAGTTGCAGCATTTAATTCCACAGAACAAGCTGTATTTTGATTGTGTTTCTCTGCATGTTGGAGCATGTTTTCAATCTAAATCTAGATATTTATTAAGCAGTCATTTCTTCTTAAGGTGTAACTTTTGGATATAAACTTGTTTTGCAAACACGTGTCTCCTCATTAGACTTTGAAACAACAGACGGAAGCCCTTTGGTTTGACGTTGAGCTCCAGTATGAACAGCTTTCCCGGTTCCCTCGTCTGATGACCAGGGAGGAGTATTGGAGCGAGGTGGAAAGAAAGCAGGAGCAGCTGACTCAGCAGTGGGGAGACCAACAAATGTGCCTACAAACCAGGTGCATCTTCTCTCTTAAAACTGCAGCAGCATTTTAACATTTTATCTTAGTTAATGCACTTTCATTAGAAATAATCAGTCACTTGTTTTCAGTGTGTGTTTTATACATCAGGAGTTGTTCTAAAATAATTGAATAGTATTTTAGAGCCTGGCCAATGAAAGAGTGATTTGTATTTCTTTATTTAATGCAGCAACTGTACTGTTTCAAGCTGAAGCTATTTTTCAGCTCTTATTCTACCAAACAATTGCTTTCAATTGTGCTTGCTTGTGTTACTGCATTGATGAACCCAATCAGATATACTGCCGTATTATATTACAGTTGAAACCAGAAGTTTACATACACTGCAAAAAGACACATAACACTTTTTTTCTCACTGTCTGAAGTTAAATCAGACTAAACCTCTCCTGTTTCAGGTCCGTTAGGATTACCAAAATTATTTAACTTTTGCTAAATGTCACAATAATGAGAAAGAGAATTTCTTAGAGAATTTTATATTACTTTCTTTGAGGTCAAAAGTTTACATACACCAAAAGTACTATGTCTTTAAACAACGTGGGCAAGCCCAGATGATGATGTCATGGCTTTTGAAGCTCCTGATAGGTTAACTGACAACATGTGAGTTAATTGAAGGCACACCTGGGGATGTATTTTAAGGCCACACCTCAAACACTCTGCTTCCTTGTTTGAAATCATGGGAAAGTCAAAAGAAATCAGCCAAGAAATCAGGGAGAGAATCGTGGAGCTCCACAAGTCTGGTTCATCCTTGGGTACAATTTCCAGATGCCTGAAGGTGCCACGTTCATCTGTGCAAACAATTATACGCAAGTATAAACATGGGAATGTCCAGCTATCACACTGCTCAGGAAGGAGACGGGCTCTGTGTCCCAGAGATGAACGTGTTTTGGTCCGACATGTGCAAATCAACCCCAGAACAAAAGCTAAAGACCTTGTGAAGATGATGGCTGAAGCTGGTAAGAAAGTGTCATTATCCACAGTAAAACGAGTCCTGCACCGACATGGGCTGAAAGGCTACTCCGCAAGAAGGAAGCCATTACTCCTAAAGAAACATAAAAAAGCCAGATTACAGTTTGCAAAAAGACACCAAGACAAAGACCTTAAAAGATCTGAAAAGGCATGTGCGAGCGAGGCGGCCAACAAACCTGACTCAGTTACACCAGTTCTGTCCGGAGGAATGGGCCAGAATTCCAGCAGAGTACTGCAAGAAGCTTGTGGAAGGATACCCAAAACGTTTGACCCAAGTCATGCAGTTCAAAGGCAATGCTACTAGATACTAAGGAACTGTATGTAAACTTTTGACCTTGAAGAAAGTAATGAAAAATTCTCTAAAATATTCTCTTTCTCATTATTGTGACATTTAGCAAAAGTTAAATAATTTTGGTAATCCTGACGGACCTGAAACAGGAGAGGTTTAGTCTGATTTAACTTCAGACAGTGAGAAAAAAAGTGTTATGTGTCTTTTTGCACAGTGTATGTAAACTTCTGGTTTCAACTGTATATTAACTTATTGTGAACTGATACATACGTTTTTGTAAAACTATTATAATTCAATGGACAGTATCATTTGATAAAAACCAACAATGTTACGTTTTACTTTGTTTGTGGCAGAATGGCGTCTCTGGAGAACACGGCTGACCTGATGGAGTCTGCAGACCATCAGAGGAAACTGATCTCGGATAAATTGAATCAGATCATCAGAGAGTCTGTGGACATTTCCTCTTTGACCCTCGCTGATCCTACAGTGTTATCTCATTTAAAGGTACAGTATATTTACATGTTACCAAAAAATTCCATTTAATATGTGAAGAGTGAAATATGAACACATTAATATTCATCCCTGATGTGTTGCCCAGGAGATGGATGACAGACTGCAGGCTGAAATGAGAAAGCTCTCAGAACAAAGCACCGAAGAGGAGAGACGAGGGCCGGCGGCCACGTCCCCGTCATCCCTCTGCCAGCCGCTCCACGATAGGTCCGGTCCTCTGGAGCAGCTCCGACACCAGCTGGAGGACGTTCAGTCGGCCGCCCGGGCTCTCCATCACTTCCTATCCATTGTGAGAGAAGTCAGGGCCGAGATCCCAAAGCGGGACCCCTGCGGGCAGGAAAATGAGGCAGACGGAGAGCAGGAGAGACGAGCTTGGCAGGCAGCGATGCAGAGGTTGCAGGCTGCCGCGGAACAATCCGATGCTGTTGACAGAAGTTTGAAGGCAGCGGGGATGACTCTGACCGTGGATGGAGCAGCCGTGACATGCCAGGATGTGGTGAAATCTC
This sequence comes from Brachyistius frenatus, assembly GCF_029030835.1. Taxonomy (NCBI): domain Eukaryota; kingdom Metazoa; phylum Chordata; class Actinopteri; family Embiotocidae; genus Brachyistius; species Brachyistius frenatus. Next base: position 981,140 of record NW_027210742.1, read on the forward strand.
TGTCCAAGCAGCTGGTGGAGGTGGAGAAAACGGCGATGAAAGGCAGGACTAAAACGAGAGAGGACGAGCTGCTTCTGCTGGAAAAGAGGAAAACACAGGAGCATGAGGAGTTGAATCCTCTGGAGATAGATGTGTTCAGGGATGATTCACCACAGCAGAGCGGGACACAGGCGTGTTCAACTCCAGGTGGGACAGAAGAGGAGTCAGGGTCGGAGGCCAAAAAGAGGAGGGTCAAGGGAGAGAACGACACAAAGACCCAAAGGGAGGATCAAACACGGAGACCTGAAGGGGATGTCTCAAAAACGAAGAGCCAGGGACGACGCAGAAGAAGCAGCCAGGTTAAAAAAGAGGCAAAGGAGAAGGAGAGTTTGGTCCAGAGGAGAGCGGCGTTGTTAGCAGCACTGAGGCAGACGAAGGGAACAGCGGAGCAGCTGAGGCTGCAGGAACCGACGCTGCCTGCTCTGCAACAGAGGTACAACAATGAGCTGAGTCCAGTAACTTTTATTCATTGTAACCTCAGTGGAATACCAGATTGATGAAGCTGCAGGACAATGAAGACTGACTGAAGTAACTATGAAATGAAGCTTAAACTTTGTATTTTTATATATTCTTACACAGAAATCACAGCATTTTAATCCACACAATTAGGAAACTCATCTTTGGTGTTAAACATGATAAAAAAAACAAAACACTTTCATACAGTTTATATCAGGGGTCTCCAACCCGCAGATCTCCCGTTCAGGTTCAAACAACGTGCAGTTTCCCATAAACTTACTGGGCCGGGGCCGCTCAGGTATACTGACGGCCGCCCAGGTGTGTTTGGCGATTCATTTCAGCATTTTTAATTTTTAAATTTTTTAACCTGTCCTTGGGAGCGACACCATCATTTTGAACCAGTTTGGCCTCACAAGAGTTTGCGTGTACTGCGGTATGCATTTAAGGAACATCTGTATATTTGTAGATACAGAAAATAAACCCCCTTTCCATTCAGTTGAAAACATAAAGAAATGCATACAGAAAAAAAGCACACTGGGAATAAAGAAAGCTTATTCAGCTGATTTGGGTGGAGCTCAGCTATGTGAATACATGTTACTAGACATGAGCAGGTCTCGGACACTTTCATTTTATCACAGTCGCTGTCAGAGGAGAAAAGGACGGAGACCCGTGGTTGTAAAACATTGGCCATCTGGTATTCTGTGCATTCATACTAAAATGCTCTTTTCAAAAATGTCAGTAGCTACTATAACCTTTCTATTTTCTCGTGCTTGTTTGATTATCTGCAGGAGACGTGCCTTGACAGAGCTGGAAAGTGCCCTGGCTGGCCTCCTCCATGAGGTGCAGTACATACAAGGTGCATCTTCACGACCAGGACTCCCTGACGAAGGTCGAACCAGAGAGGTGGACGACCTCTGGGAGGAGACGACAAAAGCTGTAACCGACCGGTACAGACCAGCTGAATGTTTGATCCTTACTGCGTCTATTTTTTGATGATTAACTGCGTTGAAACTCGTTGTGCTACTTTGCTGAGCTTTGCGTGTGTTGTGTTATGAATCACACACAGGCTGGAGCAGTGTCGTGTCCTAACAGAGCTGCTGAAGAGGTTTCAGGGCGTTCGAGGGGAGCTGAGTGGGACGCTGCAGAGAGCCGAAAGCACCATCAGCGAACAAGCCTCCTACATGGGGAAAGACAACCTGCAGAGACTGCACACCCAGGTAGATCACATGATATCACCAGAATCACACTTCTTCAGATTATTGGCTTTTTCTTCTCTGCACTGCTGCTTAAACATTTTCTCCATTTCCTGTCATTGTATGTTTTTGTTAAGGTCCAGGAAACCAAAGCAGAGCTGAATGTTCTGGGAGACGACATAGAGGAGGTCCGCAGTGTCTGCAGGCAGCTTCACTCTCACCTGCGTCAGATACCAGGATGCAACTCCGTCCCGTTTGAGAGCGAAGCTGATGCTCTCATGGATCGCTGGCTGGATGTATGTCTAAACACTTTAAACTCTCAACTGACTGTTAATTTCACTACATTTTTACACATATATATTTTTTCTAATCCTTTTTAAAGGCTTTTTTCGTTACTTCAAGTTACTGTGGATGTTTTTGTAGTTTAGTTTTACCTACTGTCATATTGCTCTTAATCGGATGTCCAGTATGAATTCCAGCAATTTTTTTAAAATAATGTATCAAAAAACAAATATTTTGTGAAACCTGTCATTCATATTAATATACTTATATAATATATTTTTCTGGCTGTATTCTTTGTCGTTTGTTTGACAGATTATTTAGTGTCTTTCTCCTGCATTAAGATCACTTTAAACCCAATCTGCTCTGCCATTGGCTTCATGTGTTGTCGATCTTATACGTGAACGATAAAGTAAAACTCCATACTTTGAGTTTTGGTCATTAACTTTACCGTTACCCCATTTTTTTTTTTTGCTCTTCGCAGTTATCAGAAAGAACAGACTCCCACCTTGAAAACCTGCGTCGCGGCCTGTCTCTGTGGGACGGAGTCCTTCAGCTGGGGACGGAAGTGGAGAGTTGGACCGACAGTAAACTGGCCGTGTTTGCTCAGCGTCCGTCCTTTGAGTCTGAGGAGGACATCAAGGCGTTGCAGGTAAAACTGAGATCCTGTGTGTCGTTCTGTGATACGTGGTTCCAGATCCTTCTCAGTTATCTTGTGAATGCAAAGTTGAATGATGTCTAGATTTCTGCAGTTGCTTTGAATACCGTTAACCTCGATCTCTCTGTGTCCAGGATGAGATTGTGACCCAAGAGGAGATTATTAAACGCTTCCAGCAAAGAACCACCGAGATTCAGGTGCTGCTTCAGAGCACAGAGCCGCCGCTGGAGCTGCAGGTACAGCACGGAGCTCCGGTTCGGTTCTCTGTTTCGGATGCAGCTCTAGGATGGAAAACACACAATGACGGACAGATACATAACATTTTGGTTTCATTTGTAGCCCCAGTCTTGTTCAAATTATGAGTTGTATAACAATTTTTCACCAGACAAAGGAGTTTTTGCCTTTTTTCAGCATAGAAATTGTGACTTTTCACTGTCACTATTGCACACACACTTCACACTGCTGTTTTTTAATGAAATCTGGAGGTATTTTTACATGTTTGTCAGAGACACACTTACTTCACATGAAGCAGCTGTATTGCGTCATCTCTTGATGGATTTTGTTTTGTCAAGGTGGTAGAGACCCACATGAAGAAGAAGATGGAGCAGCTGAAGGAGCTTGTTGCCGAAGCTGAGGATGTTTACGAGCAGTTGGTGGCCGCAAAGGGACAAATTACTGGGAGGATGGCGGAGTGTTTTAATTCCCTCCAGAAGATTCAAGACTCCCTTCACACGCTTAGTGGTCGAGATGTTTCAACGGTCCTCGCAAAACTTAAAGTAAGTGCTTAATGATATGAAAAAAGGAGATAAAGAGATATATATTTGTAATAATAAATGCACATGAAATAAATTTTTCTGCATGGTGAAGATTTCACATAAGAACTTGCGTTTTAAGATGTTTAACACTTCGAAGTCAATATATTTGTCAGATTAAGCTCCCTGACTTGCAATATAAAACTGTCTTAATCAGAAATGCACTCGTACGGGCTTAAAGCAAAACATAGCACTAACTTTCAACAAGACTGATCCATTGAATATTTTAATTTCCTGGTGAAAATAAATATCAGAATAATTCTTCATGCTTCACATAAAAAAAAATCCTTACATGTCAATTTTAAAGTCCAACTCTGAAGTAAGTTTTTGTGTGTTTAAACTGGTAGAATTAGAGAAGACAATGATAGCAGGGTTTTTAAAATGCTAATCCCTAACAGTAGCTTCTTTTCCTCGACAGGAACTCTGTCTGCAGCTCCGCGTGCAGGACGAGCAGGCAGAGAGTCTGCTGGAGGATGTTGGAGTTATGGCCTCCATAGCCGGTCCAGAGAGCTTCCACAGTCTGTCTGCGGACGGGATTCAGCTGCAGGAGAAAGTCCGTAACGCCCATCAGCTCTTCTCTGAAGTGGAAGAACAGACTAAGAGGAACATCCAGGATCTCGACAGGTAACAGAGATCATACGTCTCAAAGCTGGCACGTACAGGTCCAATGATGACTCATGACTCTTCTCAACAATGTGACGTTTATGAGATGTCTGTCAGTGTAACATGCAACACTTACACAGAACAATAAAGACTTAAGAGAGCTGCTGGGCAGGAATTTCTGTTTCTTTGCCAAAGAACTCCTCGATCGCTTGACGCTCTTTAAGGTTGTCATCAGGGGATCTGCAAGAAGGAAACAAATCAAGCGCGTCCAAACTGAACTAATGTGTTGAAAAGTGTTGGAGGACCAACTGGTTTCAGTAAAACATACATCACACTTTTAATCTAAATTTTTACAATAGTAGATATGTGACGGCAATGAAAGTAATAAGCGGTATAATTAGCATCAGATTTTAAATATTTTCAAGCTGTATATTTGAATTATCATCCTTTGTGCTATAAAATGTTTTGGATGAATTTATATAGTGATTTTGATTCTATAGATTCTTGTGTTTCTGATTTTAACACATTTTAGTAATCAAAAATATTCTGTCATCGCCCCCCTGACCAAAATGTGTGGGTGCTGTGTGTGTGTGTGTGTGTGTGTGTGTGTGTGTGTGTGTGTGTGTGTGTGTGTGTGTGTGTGTGTGTGTGTATATAAGATTTGTCAAAATGCAGAGGGTCAATTTACCAACGAGGATCAATAGAGAACTTGAAAAGACGGCTTTTAGACTCGTACCATTTAAAACGCTGAGATAAACAAAGGCAGCAGGACGAGTTGAACATGTTTCAGTTGTTTACTATGCGGTAGAATCACTTTCTCCCCGTGATGCTGCTCTATTCTACAGCGTATTGTGTACACTGTCCATTTTCATTCATGCTGTGTGTGTGTGTGTGTGTGTGTGTGTGTGTGTGTGTGTGTGTGTGTGTGTGTGTGTGTGTGTGTGTGTGTGTGTGTGTGTGTGTGTGTGTGTGTGTGTGTGTGTGTGTGTGTGTGTGTGTGTGTGTGTGCGCGCGTGTGTGTCATAGGCTGCAAATGGAGGCGGAGCATCTGGAACAGTGGCTTCATGCTGCTGAGGAAAAAGCTGCAAAGGAGACGCATGTTAGATTCCTGCAGGAGGAGGCGCTCCAACAAAGGTAAAGACGTGTGATGGTCTGCATGTGTTTGTGAACACATATATTCATGTAACCCTGATTAAACAGATTGCTTGCGTATCGACCTGGACTATAGTTGCATCTTTTGACTGATGCAGCATCATATTACAAATACACCAGTGGAGCTGCTGTATAAGTCTGTACTTCAGCTTGGGAAATCCAGAGACTCTATTTGTCCTTACGTACAGTTAAGCCCAGAATTATTCATGCTCATGTCAAATTTTCATGTCTTGTCAATTTTTATTTGACCTGTTGGTTTCATCATCTGTAAATTGCTTAAACGAGTGAAAAACATTGAAAGACATTTTGCCAGAGATGTTAATAATTGAAAGCGTGAATAAACTGGAAGTGATCATTAACTGTCTTTTCATTTCTCCGCTGTGCAGCGCGAGGACTTCTCTCCTCAGGCAGCTCCTGTCCTCTTTACGAAGCAGCAGCCTTCAGAAGTCGCCGCTGCTGGAAGAGAGCAGAGAGCTGCTGGGAAGATACCACGACTTCCACGCTGACGCGCTCGGTGGCTCGAAGGAGACGCGCTGCTCTCCGAGCCGGGACATCGAGGGGTTCCACGCTCTGTCCGAGGCCACGCAGTCATGGGTCGGAGATTTGAGACAAATTGTTGACTCTCCACTTGATGAACGCTTCGGGGTTCAGAATCCTGCAGGGCAGAGACTCCACTGTGCTCAAGTAAGAAAACTTCGCCCACTCTGACTAAGCTTGCTTAGTTTCTCTTCTCATATCTGGCAAATCATATTCTGCAACAAATCAGAACACGACCTGTTTCACAGAGACATTTTCAGCGAATGTTTTCAGGAACAGTGAAACACCCTCAAGTCTGAATCAAACACACCTGTTTAGACGGTCTACTACATGACAACAAACTCCTCTTCTACAAAATGGGTGTACCTCCAGCAGTGTGATATGTCACATCAGGGTGTGGTGAAGGTTGTATCTTTTGTGTCGACATTTGTTTCTACTTGTTTCAAACTAAGGAGTGTCCACAACCGAAATTAACTTTCTGGAGCGGATAATTATGTTCCAAGCTTGACATTATCTGCTGTACGAGCAGATAGTTTGTCACTTTTCTGACTAGGTCACGCACCTTCCTGTAAAATCTACTGAACATATATTTCAGGTTTTGTTAAGAGCGACGACAGAAGCGGAGGCTCGCCTGGAAGAGCTCAGGGTTGCTGGAGATAGTCTGAGCTGCAGACTGCAGAGAGGAGATGACCTGAAACGGGACGTTAAGGAGAGAGTTCAGAAGGCAGTGGAGCAGTGGAGGGAGCTCCTGCAGTCAGCTGAGCCTTATTACAGGTGAGGGGAGCCAGTGAATGTTTTTTTCCACCTTAATGACGAATAAAACTTAAAGAATGAAATGATTACATTGGAAGAACCGGGTTTGATTTTCTTGGGTCGCCTTAAATCAGAAGCAGTATTCATCTCTTGGTGTTTCCTGGTGCTGCAGGACTCTAAAAGCTGATCCGGAGCTGGCTTCTTCCTACTCGGCCCGCAGACAGGAGGCTTGTTGCAAAGTGGAAGATCTGCAGCACCGAACCGATCGGCTGCCCACTTTCTTCCCGTGGCCTGGCACAGCTGAGCGGACGCAAGCCTCCCTTCTCGCCCGGCAACTGCAGGAGGAATCGGAGTCTTTGCAATCAATCCTCTCCGGCCTGGCTGAACAGAGGAGGGAGCTGGCGGAGAGAACCGGCGACACCATCTGGAAGGACTCCTCCCGGGCCGAGCCGGACGGCCGCTGGTCAGCACTGATGGCGGAGCTGAAGGTAAAACTTCACTTTTAAATGTTCACGATATCTGTGACGTACAGCGACCCCTGGTTCCTGAGCCATAATTCATAATAACAAGAATCAATTATAATAACACACTGAAGCCATGTGATGTCACTGAGATTACATTAAGGCAAATTTAGAAGTTAATTCTTAATCCATTTTAAAGTAAGTTAAAATGAACACTTTGGGAACATGACCTGGCGTCAGTGAAGGGGTTCTGGTTTAGTTTTGGCTTATAGCCTGTAAAATACATATTGTTTTATTTCATATTTTAATTTAATTTTTGTGTTTAATTTCATGCATTTTATTTATTTTCTGTATTTTCAAATGTTCCTTTATTTGTGAAACACTGCATGTAAGTTTCTCGCTGAAAGGCACTTTGAGCTGCATTTCCTGTATGAAATTGCCATTAAAAGAAGTTTATTATTATTATCACAGTAAACATGTGTACTTGAATATAAGCCCTCTGACTGTGTCTTGTTGTGGCTGACATATCCACAGGCTGCGTGCTCCCGCCTCGAGGAAGGTGCGAGTAATGAGGAACATGTTGCCCAGTTGCTGCAGGACTGCCATCACAAATTGACATCCCTGCAGGAGAGGATGTCAGTCTGTCAATCACAGACAGAAAGCTCAGCTGGACTCAGCTCTGATGTAGCAGCTCTGGAGGTGAGGTCCATTTAAGAAGAAACTGACCCGATGAATCACGTATAAGCTCCAGAATTTGTTAACATTCAGTCACTTGTATTGTGCCTCTGTTTCTTACAAAAACACAACACGTCACCCTGTCACTTTTTTACCTCTTTTTTTTTTTTTTTTTTCAGGCTTTGCTACAAGAAGTATCAAACATCGGAAAAGATGTTTTACAACTTGCAACACTCAAGGACTCCATCGCAGTCAGTTCCACAGCGGAGGCTCAAGCAAGCCTCACAAAGCAAGTCAGCAGCCTCCAAAACCACAAGAGGGCGCTAGAGAGCAGCATCAGAGACAATCTAACTCTCCTCACAGCGAACCACAATCAGAGAACTCAGCAGGTCAAAGGAGAAGCCTCCTGTTTACAGACAGCACTGAAGGACCTGGCTGATAATGTGAACAATCTGTCTGGGATTCATGAAGTGTTGCCTGATATCAGCCAGCTGAAACAACAGTGGCGTACCATACAGGTAACATTAAACGATGCTTTAAAACATTGTTTTAACCTTCAATAATAGAAATTAGTAATAATTAAAAAAAAAAAAAAAAGACTTGACAATATTTTCAATCACAGAAGTATTTGTCTTTCTCAGGACTTGGATACGAGGCTGACAGAGTTGGCTGCAAGAGTTAACGACCTGCAGACGACAACAGAGTCAAACATCACACAAGAAAAGCATGCTGATGTCTTCCTGGCTGTACATGCAGATTTTAAAGACCTCGGCAGGTACTTAACAGCTGTAATCCCACAGAATAATTACCATGTAAATGTTCCCAGCAGCTATATAGTTACATACAGTTTTGCAGTAAACAAATAACAGAAGATTATTTTCTTTAGACATATTTGATGACTTTAAGACTTTTTTTTTTGTTGCTCTTAAATTATATTTTCTTCTTTTAAATGAAGCTATAATTATTATAATAATAATAAACTTTATTTATATAGCACCTTTCATACAGGAAATGCATCTCAAAGTGCTTCACGAGAAAATGGCATGCAGTGTTTCACATTAAAACAGATATAAATAAAAACATGTTAAAAAGGAATTTAACAATTAAAAAAAAAAAATGTATGAGAAAAGATGAAATTAAACACCAAAACTGTCAGGACTGTTGAAGGCTGCAAGTTTATTTGAAAAGGCGTTCTCACTACACGTGTGTATGTACAGTATGTTAAAGTCCTGCCTGTTTGTTGTCTCGCTCCAGCCTCAGGTCTATTCTCGCACAGAAGAAGCAGGAGTGTGCAGACATCACTGCTACCAGAGTGAGAGAGCTCATCAGCCGGCTGCAACGCTGGAGCCAAACAGCACGAGCTGAACCATCATCACCCAGCCAGGTAAAAAAAAACACACCGATATGTTTCTCCTACTCCTCGAGAAAGACCTGCCTGATTGCTTCTTTTGTTTACTTGTGAAAAGTTTTTGTTTGTTTGTTTTGAGTTCGTTTATCTGTCCGTGCCCTCGTAGGCCGCTCTGGATGAAGGTTTACAGCTTCAACAAGCACTTCATGAAGTTCTCTCAGAACAAGACTTCCTTCTAAACTGTCTGGGAACCGAAGTGGCGAAGAAACTGGAGAAAAGTGCTTCAGGTGCTCTCGGTGAAAGCCAACCTGCACTTGAATCTCTTTCCAAATGCCTGGTGAGTTTCTCCTCAGTCACATATCTATCCAGTCCAGTGCAATTCAAATTATAATATCATGAGGTTGATATTTGTGTTAATTATCTGGATTTCACAGGTCAGTCACGATCGTAGTGGAGTTCAGCTGGAAAACAGAAATTTGCTGAGCAGACGTGATGAAGAGAGTTTAAGAAGTGAAGGTGAAGCATCACAGTCAGCTCCAGCTGATGACACTACAACCACGTGTCCTCCTGCTTCTCCATTTTCTTCTGCAACAGACATCAAGAAAAAGTCAGAAAACGATGACTATGATGACAAAATTCGAGCCAAAGGTATTTTCCGCTCTTTAGAAAAAAGCCATCCTTCGACTGAGCCTGTCACAGATGCATCAGAGGGATCAACTGTTGAAGCTGATGCTACAAAACAAGACCCGGCATGCACTTCAATGCCAAAGGAAAATATTTCTGTCACGTGTACCGCAAGTAGCCTTATGGAAATAAAAGAAGAAGATGCCTTAGCTCCTATTCAAGTCCCACATTCTGAAAATCCAGATGTTTTTAGATCAAAAATGCAACAACAATCACAGCAGTTAACGTCAACTCCACCAAAAATGAATTTGAAGACTTTTCTCAGGTCGACAGATGACAGTGGCACAATGAGCACTGATATCAATCCTCAAAGCAGCACGCCCAGGACCTCTGGAAATAACACACGGCCATTAATATCAGACTCACTTCCTCAGAGTTTATTAGCTCAGCAGGGAAACACCGTACCACTGCAGAGAGACACTACCTCAGCCTGGGTCTCACAACAGTCAGCTACAGACAATAATACAGAAATCAACTCGGCACAGTGTGTCAGTTCCCTGATCGGATCCCCAGACAACTTACCCCTTTCTTTTCTTGAAAATGCGTCTGAACATCCACCAGCACAATCAGAGACATTTAAAGACATTACAGCTGCCCAAGAACAATTGAAACACCGTGAAGACATCGGTCTGACTGCGAAGAAAGTGTTTACAGTTGTGTTGGACGTGGAGCCACAGGGCATGCAGCAAAGAGGAAACGCTGGTGTCTGCAGTCTGGATGTACTCGGATGTTTTCAGGAAGCAGAGCTGTATGATGCGAAGATCACACAAAGTATAGGATTCCCTGAGAAGAAAGCTGGACTCTTTACAACATCACTCAGTCCTGAATCAGATGAAAGAGACTCAGGACCACAATCAGAGATACTTGATGCTCAAGAACCACAGAAGTGTTGTGAGGATGTGAGTGGTAGCCCAGATGAAGTATTAACTAGAGTCTTGGACATGGAGCTGCAGCCAAAGAAGATACAGCAAAGCCAATATGATGGAGCCAGCTGTCCAGACGTTCTGAGATGTTCACAGGAGGCGGAGTTTTCTGATGCAAAGCTCACAGAAGTTTCAAGCACGGGATTCCCCGAGAAGAAACCAGGATTCTTTACAGCATTAATCAGTCCTGAATCAGCTGAAACAGACTTAAAAAGTCACTATTTAAGTTCTGAATCAAACCCTACAGTGCTAGTGAAAGCAAAACTGCAGGATGTAAAACCTACAAGTGCCAAATTACAATGCAAAGAAAACCTCAAAGCTCACGAATCAAAGCCTAATGAGGTGTCGACTTCCTCAACGTCACGTGACACTGTAGCTGGATTTCAGCTCACTGGTTCACATGCAGCAGGAACAACGTCTCAGGATGTCCAACAAGAGGAAGGGACAGATTTCTGTCCCCATGAGGAACGACCGGTGAGCTCAGGCGGGTGCACTGTGGAGGATTCAGTGCAAACCGAAGAGGCCTTAACTGAAACACAAATATCTGCCAGTGACAATAAACAGGTGACGGCTGCGGACGCCGCACACAGCGCAACATGTGAGGAGACGGCCAAACGAGAAAACACAGAAGAAGCTAATGACTCTGAATGCGTAGAAAGTGAACATTCAAAAGTGCCAGAAATACGAAACAATGCTTTGCTGCTCAAAGAAGAAAATGGACGGAGGTTACCTGCAGAGCCGGAGGACACGGCGGGGACACAGAGACAGGTAGGCTTCATTTTAAGATGTGACTGAGTGGGTTTTGTGCTCCTCTTTTTCTTAGAATTTTATTTCTCGGGTAGAAAAAAAACGTTAAATACTAAATTTGATTAAATTGAAAACTTAAATACAAAAAAGTGTAACCTTTGAATTGGCACAGGTATGAAACCTGAAAGACAGAACTACCCAGGTCTGTAATTAAGACTGGCAGTGATTATATCTATTATACCTTTGATCCAATTAAGTCAGATAATTTGCTTCGTGTTGTCAACCTCTAATACAGTATGATGCAGCTAGTAGATAATGAAAATAAAGGATCAGTGGTTGTTGGCGCTCAGCCTGAAATGGCTCTGTGATGTTTAGTTGTTTGTAGTGTATGGAAATTTATTCAGAAAATGAGAAAAGTATCAATAAATGGACAAATAACAGGTTTTTAATGTCCAATTCTATAGATCATTTTAAAAAAGGAGGAATTCTTCTGTATTTTAGTCTTTATTATTTAATAATACTTAATTATTATATATTATATAATTATTATGTAATAATAATAAAGACTACAATCTATAGTGGAAACTAACAAGAAACAGGAAGGCAGAGTTGGATGAAGTGCAATACATCAAATAGTCAGTCACACCCTTCCATAAAAAAAATTCTGATTGACATTACCAATGGCTGGTCTCCAACTTTTAAAATAAATAGGGAAACAGTCTCAAAAGTTAAACTCCACAAATATAACGCACTTCGAACTTGTTAAAGAAAATCAAATTTGCTGCTGAACCAGATGTCCTGAATGAATTTATTGTGTTCTTTGACATTTACAAACTAATGTCATTTTCCTTTCTTACCTTCAAGTTAGTGTGCAAAAGAGAGGAGGAAACTGCAGTTATGACATTTTGCAACTGTAATTTTATCCTAAATTTGGCTGAAACGTATTTGCTTGTAGTTCAGTCTGCATAGTTAAGCATTTGCCATTTGAATGTCACAATTTTGCCAAAGTCTTTTTTTATTTTAACAATTCTCATTCAGTGGTTAGAATTTTTTTTTTTTAAAATTTTCCCCTGGCATAAATGGATGAAATCTATGCTGGGAATTGCCATGTGTGCTGCACAAAATGTGTCATGAACTGGTATCACAAAACAAATTAATGCAATGCAACAAAACACAAAATGTCATGTTAAACAGAGAAAAAAAGCTTAATGTTAGAACCTGAGTAGCGAGCTGGAAAATCTACCAACAAACCTCCTTTAAGAAAAAAAAAAATCAAACATTACAAAAAGTATCCTCAACAACATTTTAATGTTTTTTTTCCCGCTACCTGCTGCATGTTTATGCTCAGTTAACAGCAGCGCCCAGGGTGGATGAAATATGAGGTATGAAAGCAGTAAAGGCAGAAATGATACTCTGTCGACCTTACTGATGTTTCTCTGACATCCAGAGAAACGGAGGAAGTACCACTTTTTGGAGACCAATTGCCACCAGGCTTTGTGTGATGTCCGCACTTTTCCTTTTAAGCAGTTGAACATTTCATTTTCGTGGTCTTTCACAGTTTCTGTATGCCTCAAAAGTTATTTGAGGAATTCTTTTTAAGAAGGCAACCTGTCATTACGCCGAGTAACCAGCTGACATATGTTTCCAGAGACGTCTGCCGCGTGTCCCAAAAAGGTGCTCGAATACCTGGCTAAAGAACAGTTAGCCAGCAGGCTCCCAGAGTCCGGTTGGATGAGATGGATTAAAAGGAGGTGTTCTGGAGAGGTCAAAATGCTAAAAACGCGCTGCTAATATAAACTGGAAACTTTGCTTCCTCTGTTAAGCATTTTGATCTGAAGGGAGTGAATATTTTTAGGCTTTTATCAATTTATTTTCCCTGTTTTAGCTTTAAAAAAAAAAATACATAGATTTGCTAGAGGTTTAACCAGTTAAAGTATTTATTTAAAAAAAAGTTTAATTTAAAAACCTTTGTGAGGAAAGCTTCCCCTCATTTTTGCACCACTTGACTGAGAGCGATACAAACCTGGTTGAGACAAGCTCTACACATGAGAGTGAAATATCCTCCCTTGCACTGTTTTCTGCCGGCAGCGAGTCTGAAACATGCAGCGTGTTTTCATATCGTCCTTATGCTCCTCCTACACCCTGCTACAATCTTCACCTCAGTCATGCCGCAGGTATTTTTAAAGGCGCCTCCCCTGTTTGTAATTTAGAAAACCAGCAGCCTGTGTCATGTTTTGGCGTTTGCCCTGTCTAACCGAGTCATAACAAATCACTTGTTTCTTTAAAGAAGCAAGAAAAGGCGTCACTTTGTGGGTGAATAAAAGGAGTCCTTTCCCCCTCAGGCCGGAACGCCTCGCTCAGGCACATTCTTGTGTTTAACTGTATTGAATCGCCGGGCCACCGTCAAACCTGTTAATATTTACCAGCATGGAGCAGGGAGAGAACAGGAAGTTCTGTTATTATCTGTAGACAAACATGGGGCAGACGAAGAGGGCTAAGATGTGACACCACCCCTGTCCTCTGTGCATGCAGCATCAGATCCGAGGAGGCATGGAGCCCGAGAGGACAGCGCCGGGTTTATCAGCTGATCTGGGTGCCGGAGACCCGACGGGTGGATCCTCCAAACACGGGTCCACCACGCAGGGCATTTTGTCTGAGAGCCAGAGCTTGGTGGAAAGCAGTAACATCATAAATGTGAGTATCGACTGGTTTCTCTCAGCGTTACATCTACTGTAGGCTTGCTGTGTGGATGACTATGTTGCTGTTTTGTACAAGTCTGAACAAAATGCTAAACTCTGAACTGCCTGGAGTAATTACAGTAAACAGATTATTTTACTATTTGTGTCACAAATATAATCTATAATGTAAAATATCATGTAATCTGGAGTGGCACACGATGAAACAACTGGGTGTTAAAATAAAGGATATTTTTCCAGGACTCTGGTACATGATTCAGAGTACAGATGCATGTTTCCTGAATGGGCCTGCAGTCAATTATAAAGGCATGGAACAGTGAACAGATAAGAGTGGCAGTGTTTTGATTGATGTTTGTGTATTCCCTTGATGCAGCTGACAGGAAGGTCAACAGGAAGAATCAAAGAGATGCAGTGATTTCCTGCTGGGTCGTTAGCGGGTCTAATTATGCACAGTGTATACAGATTGTATATTGTACATGTCATAGTTTGAGTGCTTCTTCCTACCAAGTGTGATATTGTACAAGTGTGGAAAAGACAGTTCATCTAGACATGCCATCTAAACCAACTAAAATATGTATCAAATAAAATGTTATTTTGTTTATTCCTATCATTATTTTTCATAGAGACCACAATGGATTTAAGCTGGTACCTGAAGTCCTCTCCCGGTGAACCAGAGATTCGGTTGGTACGAACTGTTCAGCAAGTTCTGGCATGTCGATATCAACCAGCACAACTCAGTGTCACGGCTACGGTCAAACAGCTGGAGGAGGCGCAGGTATGTACAGTACTTCTTCTTTTTCTTGGTTATCACTGATGTACTGTGTACAACAAGAGCTTCATTTTGGGGCAGCTGTAACCTTTATTTTCTAGATAGGAACTGGACATTAAATATATCTACGTTACATATAGTCGTAATGTGATTTCAATGCACGATGCAAATCCGTGAAGCAGCGAGACCGTGAAAGGTGAACCGCGTTATAGCAAGGGTTCACTGTACAACAAAATGAATCCAGATTTTTATTATGTTACACAAAAAAAGCGATCACGTCCGATTTGTCTTCTGTAGGAATTCAGTCGCCGTGTGCAAGAACAAGTAGCTACAATGAAAAATATGAGCACTACCGGGGTTTGTGACCCAAATACCTTAACATGCGCTGAAGGCCAATGGAGTGCAGCGCTGCTTGACGCCTCAGCTACAGTGCAGGTCAAAGCAACACAGCTGGATCAGGTCAAGCTGTATCACAGACAGATGAAGATCACCAGAGCTTTCCTGGAGGTCATCGGTGCAGAGAAGGAAAAAATGAGCTCGTGAGTAATCTTGTGATTTGTGTCCGCTGATTTATACCCTCATTACTTTATAATATTTTTGTGTACATGATATGTGGGATAATAAAGGTCTTTCGCAATGGATTTCTTTAGAAACGCTTTGGGAAGCAGTGCCCTTCAAGCGGAGAAACTCAATGCTCTGCTGCAAACCATGGAGCAGAAGAAAGACATAATGAAGGACTTGCTCTGCTTCAGTAGCCAGTTATCAGTCCACTTAAGTGACGCTGAAAGTTCAGGTGCTCTCCTTGCTCAGCTTGGTGATGTTCAGGAGGAATGGAGGCTTCTGGAGGGAAGCATCAAAAGAGCTCTGCGGCACGCCTCAAACTCCTCTTGCCAATCCTCGCTTCTTTTGAAAGAAGCCGAACAACTGAAAGCCAAACTTGACGCTCTTCAGAAATTCAACTGTCAAAGCCTTGACGGTAAAAGTGCTTTAGAGTTTGTTTGCCTGACCACAGACCTAAAACTGTACAACCAGCTTTATCTACATTTACAGTTCCAGTCAGACGCCCTCATCAATTTCTCTCTGGGTCAGAAAGAGAAGAAGGAGATCGAACGTAATCTTCGGGGATTGGAATCCTTGCTCGCGGTCACCAAGAGAAAGTTTGACTCTTTCACATCCGGCTGTGGCGTCAATTTTTCCACTAAGATCAACAAGCATCTACAAGACTTGATCGTATGGGCCAAGCAGGCAGAAAACCACATCATCATTGGGGAGAAGTTAGCTCTTTTCCCCGAGGAAGCTCGCATTCAGATCGTTGAAATGAAGAAATTTCAGACCGATATTTTGCGTAGACGGTCCAAGATGCGAGTACAAGTTGAAGAGATGAAAAATGTAGTCTCTGATATGGAAATGGAAGATGGTGGCCAAGTATTGAAGACAGTAGAAGACCTGTATGGAGCCATTTCTGACAGCTTGGATCACATTCTTGACACTATGAAGAAAAATCTCAATGACAGAGAGAACTTGTTGTGCGGGCTTGCTAACATGGATGCCTGGCTAGCAGAGACACATGCTGAAAGAGACCCCTGCACCCATGTGGAGAACGTTTCAGGAGCTAACATCGGAAAGCTGGAGAGCGAGCTGAAAAGTCACAAATTAGCCACAGTGGAGATAGAAAACCAACTAAAACTGCTGGAAGCAATGTTGGAAAGTTGCAGGAAAATCGCCACTGGGTTGAGTCCGGGAGAGAGCCGCTACCTCGTCAACAGACTCTCAGGCCTGTGGACAGAATTAGACGGGTTGCTAGCTCAGGAGAAAGCCACCAGCTGGGAATTAGAGGAGGTCATTCAAGAGAGGACCTCTTCAGATGACGAGTTGTCGACCGTCAAGGCCAGCCTGAAGCAAATTTCGTCTGATTTGGAGCAGCAGAAGTTCCCTTTGACGCAAGAAACCCTTTCAACGGTGGCACGTTTGAAACACATGCTGATGGAGCATCAGTGTGAGGTACAGGAGCTTCAGCATTGTCAGGAGGCTAAGCGAAGCTCCCTGCTGTGCTCTATTGGGGAACTGCAAGACAGGTGCAAAACTCTTAGTATAAATGCCTTCGAACAAGACAAATATCTGCACCTGAGGAGACAGATGGAGGAATCTAGAGACATCGCCAAAGGGCAAATCGAGCATGCCCAAAACAAAGCGATCGGTGTGGGTGAGAGGTTTAGACTGTGCCAAACACTCCTGGTCGAACTTCCTTTGGTCAGGACACAATGTCAAGAAGCGGCGGACCAACTGGAGGCCATAGCTCAGGAGATACATCCAACCGAGCTTAATTCAGAGAGGGAGAGGATTCACCGCACTGTGGAAACTTTGGTCGCCTGGGAGCTCTCTGTCACAGATGATATCAAAAACCTGGAGGCCAAGCTTCTGCTGGGACTGCAATTCAACTCCGAGCTTCCTGCCTTCATAGAGCTGTTGCAAAATACAAGGGAGGCGCTGAAGGGAGCCGAACCAGTCAGTCCAGAGGAAAAAGCTATAGATGGTGCTCTACGACAATCCTGGGTCATCTGGCGAAACATGGAGTCTGGGATGCGAGTGTTGGAAGGTCTGGGACAGAAAGAAAAGCTCAACCTGAGAAACTACAAGGAGCTGTACTCTCTCAGAGATGCAGCCATGCAGGAGTGCCATGCACAGATGGTAAGTTTAACTTATTCATACTTTTAATTTGCAGTTCATGTTTTTTGGGTTGTTGTTTCTCTAAACTTTGCTTGATCATGTGCCCAACAGGTCGGTCTATCCCAGGCTAGAGAGTCCTTGAAAGACTATCAGTGGGCGGCACAGGGAGCGTTGGGCTTCCTTCACAACGCCGAAGCAACCTTCCTTTCAGCTCCTGGAGGGTTTTTGGATTGTACCGAGGAACAAAGACAGACCCAGCAGGCTTTAGAAGCTCTCGAAGATGGATTTCAGGCTCATATTTGCCACATCGTGGAACGGGTCCCTCAACAAACCTGCCTCTCCCGCCCAAAGACCGAGCAGCTCCACATCGGCATCCTCAGCCAGCTGCAGGTTGGAAGAGGTGTACTGGAAGCTCAGGCGCAGCTCAGGCTGGAGTCCCTGCAGAGGTACTGGGCTGATTTTGATTCTTGAAGGCACCTCTTTAGACCTTTTCGTCCTCTGGTAATGTGATTATTTCTGTGTCCTTATGCTTCTTCCTGTCACAGGTGTGAAATAAGTCAACAAAACCACAGAAAGTGTCACGAAGACATTTGTCAGCGTCTCTCGGAGTTTGAACCCAGGCTCTCAGATTGTGCCGCAGAACAAGTGACGTCATATGACAGATGTGTTGCCCAACAAAGGAGAGCGAAGGTATGTTGGCTGGAGCATTATTTTGCTGATGATAAGCAAGTCTGCGTATTGAATCTACTCGGACCTTTCACTTTATTGATTTTGACAGTTTGAAATTGTTAGCTGCTTGGCCGTGCTCACAGAATCGGATGGAAATGTTGGGAGATCTGACTTTGGTTTAGATCGAAATATTTTGATAACTGTTTGATGTCATTTTGTCATGTTCCAGTGGATTTTACAAAATTCTACTTTGGTGATTTGTGATGGAATTTCTTTTAGTGTGACCAGCAGGTCGACAATATTGGTTTTGAGGGAAATATCTTGTAAATTATTAGATGCCTTACCGCAATATTTTGTTCAGTTATTCATTGTTTCCAGACATTTATTGCCGGATTTTTGCTTTTAAGTGCTGGATAAAAAAAAATTAGCATGTTAACATGCAAACTAAGATGGTGAACATGGCAAATATACTAATAAAAAAAAAAACTTACTAAAAATCAGCATGTTGTGATAGTGAGTATATTAACATGGTAGCATTAGCATTTAATCCAAAACACCACTGTGCTCAAATACAGCCGCTAAGGTAGCCCTATGTTCTTAGTCTTGTTGAACCTGTACCAGTACCACTGATATCTGGTACAGAAAAGTAGTGCCACATTTGAGTAAAAATTTAACTTGATTTCATCTCTTCACAAAGCTTCTGATGGAAGAACTCCGCAGCCTCGCTGGGAGGATAGAAGACCTGCGGGCCGGATGTCCAATGCAGGGTTGTGGAGTTGGAAAGGACGGTGAGCTCGGCGCCCTCTGGAGGCGCTGGGTGTCGGTACGACGGGGCGTCAGCCTCCTGATGGCGCGCACAGAACAGAGAGGAGAGGAATGGAAGGACATCAGGACAAGTGTGAGCTAAACTCTCCACAATCCTTTCATGCATATATTGATGCAAACAAATATATGAATCCTAAATAGAAACATTACACAACAGTTTTAGTGTTTAAGAAGCTTTTCAAGCCGAGTTACCAGAGAAAAGTCATCTACAGACAATACTGAGGATTCCATTTTGTTTAGATGGAGCAGTGTTGCAGCTCTCTGACCAGTCTTCAAGCTGAAGTTCCAGATTCCTCCACGGTGAGCTTCATTGAAGAGGAACCCCAGGAGCTTCTCACCCAGGCTGAGATGCACCAGGCGGGCTTGGAGCAGGAGCAGCAGGCGTTAGCATCCCTGGAGCATCGACTGGAGCACGCCCTGAGCCTGTCGACTTCCCACGAGCCCGTCAGCCCCGGACATGTCGGGAAAACACTGGTGAAGATCCAAGAGAATGTCAGGAGGTGGGTTTTTGTTTTTAATACACATGTGGAAAGAGATTACTCATTTATGTCGCACATGCTGAGAAGATGCTGTTCCCTTAAAGCTTGAAAGAGAGAAACCTGCTGGTTGTGGCTGCCGCCCAGGCCGAGGAGAGAGACAGGCAGCAAGTCCAAGAGGAGATCGGAGAGGTTGAGAGACATTTGTTTTCTATTCTTCCGGCGCTGGAAGCATCTCCGAATACGAGCAACACACAGGTTGGGATCATTTTTTTTTTTATGCCTTACAGGTTTAAAATGAGAGATTTTGTAGAGAAGTAGATGAATTAACACCAAAAGTATGTCAGTCATGCGTATGTAAACAAAAATAATCCTCTTAATTGTATATTGTTGGTATTTATCGACTATAAAATTGTGACGTTTTCAGTAATTTTATGATATGCTCAGAATAAGTTTTACTTACTGTCAGAGATTGCTTTGAAGTCCGTTACAGCCCAGTGGGAAACAAGAACTGTGTTGACAGGCCCGTTTTTGTCGATAGCAGACACAACCTTGAACTGGAAAACAAGTAACAACTTGGATAAGGAGTTTAGTTTTAAACTTCTGACCCCAGACTCCCAGTCTCACTCACACTGTTTCCTGTGTTTCCCGTTATTATTGTATGTCCACACTGACAGGAGCTCAGAAAGGACTTGTCCTCCCAGAAGACCAAGCTTAAGTGTATCATGGACGGCGTACAGAGCCGATACGCAGAGATTCCCGCTGATATCGGAAGGGTGATACACGAAGTTGAGTTGTCTCTCCAGAGAGCGGAGGAGAAGGTGACAAGAAGTAGAGCTGAGTCCATCCATGATGGCACATACATCACATCCATCCAGGTTTTGTTTTTTTTAAATGTGTTTTTGTGTATGTGTGTTAAACAGATAATGGAGAAGAACAGCACAGTTGGAAAACTGGCTTGTAGAGTGAGGGAGCTCGGTTTTGGCCTGGAGAAAGTGAAAGTATTGCTGGAGCAGAGAAGTCCAACAGTCAGTGAAGCTCAAAATGTCCTGAAGGTGTGTGTTTGTATTGTTTCCTTTTTGTTTGGGTGTCCGTGAGTAAATGTTTCCTGGTCTATGAACGTCTTGTTAGCTTGTTTTATCACTTGTTACACACTCTCACACTTTCTTATCCACACATTGTACTAATGGATAAAGTTTTTTTTTTTTTTTCTTTCATCACTTTTTAATTTCACATTCAATTTAAACAGTTTGCATTACTGACTTTGAGGTCAAAATCAAGCCGCAACCAACAGTGACGTCACCCGTTGGTTTATGAACGGCCGTTATGAAACCTCGAGTACGGATTTTGTCCGAATATGACATATGACTTGCGTTGCTTGCTCTGCAGTGTGTGTGGGATGAGCTTGACATGTGGCACAGCAGCTTGATGGTCCTGGAAAACGAGGTGCAAGATCTCACCGATGACCAGCCGCATCAGGTCCAGCTTCTCATCGAGCAGCTCACGCAACCGCTTCAGCTCTATCAGGACGCAGCGCGGATGGCTGAGCAACGCACCGCCTTCCTCAGCAAGGTCCAACATACAGACTTCTGTAGCTATAGCTACGTATAACTTTTAGTTCATCGTGCTGTTTGATTGCAGGAAGGCCTGTGCCACTTACATTTTATGTATTCCTTTTTTTTTTTTTTTTCATGTTAGATCCCGGCCTGTCTCCAGGAGTTTAAAGACATCCTGTGCAGCGCCACCTGCTGGTTAGATGAGGCCCAGTCGTGGCTCAGCGCTCCCTGCTCATTCACAACAGCCAGAAACCTCCAGAATCACGCAAAGTCCCTGCAGGTCAGAAACAAGAGAGCTAACATCGGTTATTGGTTTCTGAAGACCCGTGTTAACTAACTTCATGTTTTTTTTTCATTGGTTGGTTGGTAAATTGATAGATTTATTTTTCTTAATATTTTAATTTAGCATTTATTTGTTTGCAATGATTTATATGTAATTAATATATATGTAATTGTAGAATGTTTTTCATACCCGAATAACATTTTGTATTTTGCTCTTTTTTTCTTTTCTTTTGAGTTTTATTCAGTATTTAATGCCCACATTATAATATATTATTGAATATAATATAATAATATACAGCCTTAATAACTCAAATTTTTGTATCACAGTTGGTCCTGGAGGACTCTGAGAGGATCCGACACGCCCTGCAGGACTTCAGGCCAGTGCTGGCAGAGATCTCTGTTGTGTGTGACATCAGTACGCAGGAAGAGAGGCTGGACCAGGATGACCAGCAAGTCCACAAAATGCAATGCAACATCCTCGAGCCACTGGAGAAACTCCTGCAGTCTGCTGCAGTAAGAATATCCAAATTTCAGGTTGTCAGGTTGTTAGTGACCCCAAATGGCAGACGGATAAAACTGCCGTGTTTTCTTTTTCTAAATTTACAAACCAAGTCTGGCTATTTTGGGAGAAAATACACTTCTTCCTTTCACCACAAACGCTTCCATGTCAAATGACATCATAAATCATAATCAAAAATAATTCTCTGAGTTCTCAAAAACCTCCCAATTTCTGAGTGGGATGTTCTTTCTTTTTCAAGCGTTCAGGTGTATTTTCCCACTTAGAGGTAAAAACTTTCCCACTTTCCACTTGCTCATGAACGCATCGTTACACCCGAGTTCATTTTGGGGCAGACTGGGCTGAAACCAAAATTAAAAAAAAAAAAATCAATAAACACTCATACTTGATACATGTCAGGTTCCTGAAAACGTTTCTGTTCATTTCCGTCTCAGATGGTGGAAGCGATGGAAGCTGAGCTGAAAGCTGTGGAAAAGAACGTCTCGAAAATCCGAACGATTTTATCCTCAATGGACGTCGCTAACATAACGCTGACGGAGCATCTTCAGAACCGACAGGTAAAACGATTCAGGGACAGTTTTAACAAAATATGCAAACAGTTGAATATCAATAAAGATATAAACCCTTTAAACTAAAAAGGATTTGAAAGATAAATAACAACAAACCCTTACTTATGTGGTAATCTAGCACAGATAAATGCTTAAGAATTATTATATTTTTCTGTCATCCTTTCAACACAATGACTGTTGGCATCTTATTACATCAGAGGTTATATGACAGCCAACCAGCGTGTATAGATCCAACCTCAGAGGATTACATCTCATCCGCGTGTTTCCTTTCTGCCTGAACTTGAAGGTGATCCTGGACAACGTGCGCTCGATGCAGAGGATGTTGAAGGACATCGAGAAATGCAAAGGAGACCTTCACGTCCCACGAGGAGCAGAGGAGGGTCTGCTGGTCTTCTCCAGAGCCCAGCTGCTCCTGCAGCAGCTCGAGGAGGTGGCAGAGCTCACGCAGCAACAAGCCTCGCTGCTGGAGGTACGGCATGAAGTGTGGATCCCACTGCACGTGAAAAAAAAAAAAATAAAAAAAAAAAAGTCGAAGCTTGCATCTTTATCTAATGTTTGTTTACCAAACACAGTACGCTTATTCTGTGTCTTTCTTATTGGATCTTCTCACCCTTTTATATACAGTCTCTGCTCTCAACACAACCTTGATTATGGTTTTCATCAACCTTATTATTTCTTGACTCCACTTTTAACATAGAACAAGATTATGGAGGAGGGAGAAACAAATGAGGATCCAGGAATCATCACAGTCTCGGATCGTCCTGGAGAGACACAGGGGCCGTACGGATTTCCACACAGACGCTTAGTCCAGGTAACAATAATCACAATCATAATGTAGAATTCACCTCGTAACACCAGCTAATCAAATACTACTCGTGTAGTGCTTGATTTTAACAGAATTATCTTTTTAATGAAACCAATCGAACACTTCTTTTGATCATTTTATTCTTATAATCTGCAGCAGTACACAGTTTTAATGATGATGTACATTAAGCAAGAAACATCCGGTGAAGCTGGTGAATTCTTAAATTTCTATTTATTTCCTCTGTTATCTAAGATTAGTTGAACCTGCCTCTCCAAAAATTATCAACCTAAAAAGAATTCAAATAGGATGGGCAGGCTCAAGGGAATTGTATAATCTTAGCTTTTTGGGGAATTATTATTGCCCTACTGTTCATACCCAATACAAAGCACTGGTTAACTCTGGAATTTACTCTGAACTGTATGAAAAACATTCACTAGTTTCAGAGTTTAACTCAGCCTATAGAATTAGATTCAAGACTGTGTATTGCAATTCAAAAATGAATTGTCTTCCCTAATAAATGATGAATCATTTTCCACTAGATTAACATGTATTCCCTCCATTAGAGTCCATCAGTCAGCCTTTTTTCTTGTCATATATATAATTTGAAGCAGTGAAATTACTTCATCCGAAGATAATGCAATCAAATTTGGCAAGTTACGTAATACATTAAAGAGCCCGGCTGTAAATATAGTACAAATATATGTATTAGCGACTCCTGGTTGGAGTCTTTTAAAGGGCAATGTATTGTTCCATTTTCCCTTAACATCAGTTTTGATCATATATTCACCCTTATCACTAAAAGCAGGAGGTTTTTGAGCTGTCTAACTCAAATGAAGAGGAGGATGAGGAAGACGAGAGTTATCACTCGTCATCCTCTGACACACTAACATGCAGTATTCCTGAGGTAAATCTGAAAAAGTGATTACGTGGTCGGAGAGCATGTCTCTGGGTACCTCTGCCTTCTGGGTTTCATTCTAAAATGTCACATTTAATTCTGTAAAAACTCTCAAACTTATTTTTTTATTGACCATCCAAACTCTCGCAAACAGAATATTTAAGACTCAACAAAGAATTTTGAATAACAAATACTAATTCTGTCTTTTGGAATGAAACTCAACATTTCCTGGGACGACCTCTTCTTTTATTTTCCCTCCTTTATCTATATTTTGATTCACTTTGTAATGTTCTACTCTAACGCCACTACTTTTCCCTGCGGTGTGTAATAAACTAGCAGATCTTTGCATGCTGATATGAAGCTGTGTGAAGCGGGTCGTCCTGTTTCCTGATAAATCCACTCTGTCTCTGTCAGAAGCAGCTGCTTGAAATATGTCGCTCCTCGGGAACCTTTTTTCCTCTACACACACACACACACACACACAGATTGAGAGACCATCACGTGTGAACTGTATGTGTGAGATCATGGACTCAGTTTGTATTTACATGTTCTACGACTGATGTGTGTCAGGACCCGGAGGAGACGCTCAGCCTGTCAGATGTACACAGTGAGAATATGACTGAAATTAATCCTGAGCCAAATGTTAAGGTAAATAATTTTAGACCTGTATTTGCTTAAAAACATTTAATGCATGTGTTGATAGCTTGTGTTTGTGTATTTATACATTGTTTTAATTTTTTTTACATTTTTTTCTAAAAATCTTTTTTTTATTTTATTCTATTTTTATTGTATGCGTATTAGTAATGTTTATTCTTAAACTGCTTTGATGACTAAATGTCCCCACTGAGGAATTAATAAAGTCTTATCTTAATCTGAGGATTTTGAGCATAGCTCTCCTTATTAATTGAATTCTATGAGCTCCTGTTATTGTGAGTAAAATCTTTCCTTTTGTCTTTCAGGAACTGCAGAGTTTGGTTCTTCAGTTTTCTTCTAAAGTAGAGATGGGTTCAAAAAGTGCAGAAACCAGCCTTTTATCAGCGGAGCCCGGATTTGGATGTGAAAATGTTCAAGCTGGATTAATAACACCGGACTCTGAAGCTCATGTTGGCAAAGCATTTAGTCCTGAAACTGCGACAGCAGAGTCAGTAAACACTTCAGCCGTCACAGCTGCTGAGGACCAGTTTAAAGTCGCCGCTGCGGACCAGAACGAACCACAACGACCCGAAACCTCCGACGGCGACGCTCGCGTAGAGTCTCCTCAGGCAGCAGCCGCAGTGGAAGACACAAGACTGATTCCTTTAAGACCTATAACTCCATTCACTGCTAAAAGATTATCCACTGAGTTAACAGAAGAGGAAGGTGAAGGTCGGTCTCCGTCCGCCGCTGCCCGTTCAGATCAGGTGAGTGTCTGAAAATTAATAGTTTTAATTTCATAAAGGGCCTCAATTCTTTTGAGTGTCAGAACCAACGCAGAACTTTTTTTTTTGCTCCCACAGGCGCTCTCCTCCAACCAGCTGAGTCTGCTGGACGAGTTTGAACCGAGACGGAGTGAGATGTTCCCGAGTCTGAAGGATGCTCCAAGTCTGGAGGTAACCATGGCAACACAGATGGGGAAAAAAAAGAAAGTATAAATTAGATACACACACAGGCAAGCTGTTTACACAAAATAAATAAAAGACAGATTGACCTCCACTTTGAAACATAAAGAAAGGAGATAATTAGTGCATGTAGGTGATGTAAAATATATTGATAATTGATCATTCCAGTTATTGCACATCAGTGAAATGGATTGCTTTATGAGGGATGTGTATATGGTATATAAATATATATCATATAATATAGTATAAATGTACAGGAAATAAAATTGTATAAAATAAAATGTATGAGGTATCCATACATATATATAAATAAGTACTAACAATATTCTATTAAATATGATACAACATATAATATACACCCGACATCCGACTCAAAAAGAAGTGATGGTTATTATAATTAATAGATCAAATGTTAGTTTTTAAGAGAGGAGGACCAGCAGGCCGGCTTCCTCCTGATTCAGGATCTGTGTTTCCAAAGTTAATGGTATTCTCCTTGCGCTCTGTGCTGCCGCTCCGCTGGGCATCTCTGCAGTGTGCGCCGGGCAGACATCTGAGGGAGCGTCCGGGGGAAAAGGCCGAGCTCCAGCGCGCTTCTCGCTCCTCGCTTCGGGGGATAGCTCGCCTCCTGCAATTGGGCGAAGAACGCATGAGAGGAAGGCAGAGGAGTCGGGTTCACAGCCGCGGCCAACTTCAAGCTGCTCTCTGCAGACACGAGGTATCTCACTGTGGTTTCAGCTCCTTCTCCAACACACAGGTTTAAGTTGGGTAAAGTGCTTTAAGAGGAGTTTGAAGAAAAGTCCTGGTGGCTTTCAACAACACAACAAGTGCGAACAAATTCTCAACCAACTAATGATTGAACGCAGATATTTAGATCGCAATCACGTCCAGTTTGTTGTGACGCTTCTTGTCTTTGTAATTATTCCACTTCCTTGCTGTCGTATATTTGGTATCTTGGTTTTACAGAAGCTCCTCCAGGTCCTCCGGTCCCAGTTGGCTTTCGTCCAGTATCTTTTCCAAAATGAGCCAGAAGCACTCAAGTGTCAAGAGGATGAACGGGTACAGCTGGAAATCAGGGCCAAAGCGCTGCAGCAACGGGCTGTGGAACAGGAAGTGGCTTCTCAAAGGAGGCTCTGGGTTTGTAGCACACTTTTGCTGAAGGCCATTTTGAATTCATACATACGCAACATGTGCATTTTGGTTTTGTAAAAAAAAATAAAATAATCAGAGCCGAGGTGTTCACAGATTAGATGTTAAAGTGGATGTTTGGGTTTTCTGACTGCCTCGACTGCAGGAGTGGACCCGCTGGGAGGATAACTGTGGTCGACTGGGCCGAGTGCTGGATGAGTCAGAAGCCTTCATCAGCTGTGGGGAACCGGAGGGAGACGAGAATGAGGAGGAGTGGGTGCAGCTCAGACTCGATGCCTGTCAGGTACATCTTGTTCTCACTGTTTTCTTACTTATTCCTTCTCCTCCGCTTCATGTATTGTACATCATCCAGACTAGAGGAGCACTCGGGTTTACCAGGAGGCGGGGATCAGTTCACATTAACACAACAGGTGTCGTCCTCTTATAATATATACAAACTACAAACATACTGGGAAGTTATGTTTCACGATTTCCCTGCTTCGGTGAAGGTGAACTGTCGGTAGCTTTCACACAAATGTTTTTTAGTTTTTTTTTTTCCAGTTGGCATTCAGACTTCATCAAAACTTAACATGCTGTGGTTGCATTTTATTTATCCGTTGAGTTTCTCATGTCAAAGAATAGTTCACTCTCTTTATTATAAATAAGTATAAAAATGGATTCATGGGATTGTTTAAAGTTTGTGGAAAAAGAAACAGCAGTTGCACCAGATTTGCAGTTTTGTGTTTGTGTTGAACTTTTTTATTTTTTTTTTTTTTTAAATCAGCTTTTGTACTCAGTTATTGTCACATCTGCAGGCATGGCTGATCATTTAAGAAAGTAAGAATATATATATATATGATAATAAATGTGACATCAGAGATAGATGGCCACATGTTAATAGCTAGTTTTAGTATTTTTGTGTTCATTTCTTTGCATACAGATTAACTGACTGTTGTACACTTTCCCAACAAGTAATAAAGGCTTCCATGAGTGTCGTGGTGGGGCGTGTTATATTTCAGCCCGTGTTTTTCTGTGTTGATTTTCTTTTCTTTTTTCTACTTCCCCCTTACGTTTATCACTTTTGCCCCTATTCTCTGTCTTCTTCCCTTTCTTTTCATCACACGTCTCCTCCACATTATTTTTCCTCAACCGTTCGAGTGGAAACTTCTTCTCAACGGAAACTTCCTCCTTTTTGCTCTTTGTCCCTCAGCAAACACTCGTCCGGCTGGATGAGAGCGGAGCTGCTTTAGGACTGCTCCTGGATCAGGGGAAGGAGCTGCAGGCACAGCCGGGGTTTGCTTTCCCGGTCAGTCAGGCAGGAGGCGCTCTGGAGCTGCGATGGAGGAGCGCCTACAGGAGGACGGAGCAGGAGATTCAACGCTGCCGAGACATCCGGGACCGCCGGGCCAGGTGGGACAGGACCAATATAATAACTTCTGATTAAAGTAAAGACATCATAGTGATCTTTATTATCCATCAGCAGAGGATGTAAGTTTGAATTATTGTGTGAGCAGTTTGACAAATGTTATTGTCTGGAACCATCATATCAGCTGTGCGCTTTCTAAAAGCTCTTTATTGCAGAGGGTTGTTAAAAGGAACTTTGGCATCCAAGACTGAATGTTATTTCACAAATGAGATTAATGACATGAGGATTTCAGTCTGGTATTGATTAGTATGTAAGAAGATAATATTCCCACGGGAAAAATATTACCTCGTGTAATTTGTTTTAATTGCGCAAGTCTTCCTTTGTTTGTTATTATTATTCAAAGAAGATCTACTAATATTTAACTGACTTATGATTTGAACACAAGCTGAATGGAGCATTTTGCTATATCATCTTTTTAATCATCAGCACGAGCTGTTACCGCATGAACTGTACCACCGGAGAAACAGACCAGGATGATAAATTCCTCACGAGATGCTCTACTTTACAGCGACAATTCAACAATCTGTTGTTCACAAACTCCGTTATAGTTAAATGTCGTGTACAATCACGATACCAGAACGAAAAATCACATCCCACTTATCCACAGTCTTCTTTATCTCTACTGGACCCGTCCCGACCTCCCTCTGTGTGAAGCTGCAGTCGTGTTCGGCTCCGCTCGTTGAGCTGTCTGTGTTTCTGTTCCTCCCCACAGATTCCAGTCGGACTCGGCCTCGGTCAGTAAGTGGCTGGTTGGTGCCGACAAACACCTGAAGGTTCTGTCGGGTCTGGCAGAGACCTCTCACCTGAACCAGGAGTGTGTTCAAAGCAGTCTGATCAAGCTGCTGGTAAGACTCTCCTCCAAACTCATCAGATGATATCTGACCTGAAAAAGCTCAAACTCATCTTTTTTCCAACATCAATTCCCAATATTTACCCTGATTTAAACATATGTCTGTTAAAAGAAAAAAAAAAAAAAAAAAAAAAAAGGTTCTTTTGCCTTGTTTTTATGTGGTTATTCCATTAGTGCAGATATTTTTTTATTTACTGGTTTTATATCTTTTGTCACGCACTTAGCAACAGAATGTGGCTGATATCTACAGATGACATACAAACTGACCCATAACTTCTTCAGCAGTATTTGACATGCAATCTAGATCAAAATTAAATCTCTACAATGATGTTCCGTAACATGATCGTGAATAAATGAATAAAAATCTGCTGACTAATATGACATAATATAAAGTTTATAGCCTGGGTACTTGGTGGAAAACAATGACCATAACAGCTCATCACCTACACAAACTCGAACTTCTCGGGCAGAAAATCAAACGCAGAACTCATTCAGCAGTTCAGATCTACACATCTATTGGACGTGATTGAGCTGCCTTCAGACATTTATTGTCCATGTTCCCGTCCCTCAGGACTTGTCCATGGAGGTGGAGGGAATGTCGCCACTGAAGACGTCTGTTGTCAAGGATGCCACTCGGCTCCTCCACCTGAGGGAGGCTGACTGCCCTGAACTGAGGACTCAGCTCACACAGCTGGAGAACAGCTGGAACCAGCTGACCTCCGACTTGTCCAAGACACAAGACCAACTGCAGCAGGTGCAGCATTTTACGGTTTTTACCTGCAGCTGCAGAAAAAGTTGTAAATGTACTCAAACTGGAAGGTGAACTGTTAATGGCTTAGTTCTCTTGATGAATGATAAAATGTTCACAATAATCTCCAGCCTCGCTCATAGGCTACTTGTTCTCGTCAGTGGCTTAATTTCATATTTCATGGAAGTGCTGTTAGTTTTCTAAAATAATGAGACACTTTGAAATCCCCTCCAATGAGAGGAGTTTTAAATTAAACCCCGTTGAAATCTGTTCTTCTGTGATTGACGACGGGGAGGACTGTGTGTCAAGGAAAAGGTTACTTTTCATTTTTTCTTACCATTCATCACCGCTGAAAGGAAGCAGATATTTGGCATTGAAATAATTAAACCGTTTTTGACAGGTTTGTGTTGCCGAAGGTTTATTTGGATTTATTTGAAACTCTGGCAGACTCGTCAGGAGACGATGAAAAGATGTTATCTATCGTAAAAAAATATATAATAGTTTGGATGTTTTTGAAGGTCAGAGAGAGAACAGATGTTTAGTGTACGATTAGCTGTCGAGATAAATTAAATTACACAAATGTTTTCATTTAAAGTCCATTTCCTGTCTGTCATCTTAGCGTCTGGTGGCAGCACAGCCACCGGCGAAGCTGCTGTCTGACCTGCAGGACTGGCTGAAAAAGATGGAGGCTCGCTTGAACCAGGAGAAACAGAGACTCCTCAAGGCCACGAATGCAGCTCAGATCTCTGAAATCCTGCAGCAGTACCAGGTACTCTTTCCTCCGCTGCCTCCACTCTGACTTGTTTGAAAGGTTATTTCAATGTTGAAAGTTTAACTTCAAATTGAGTTTACAATTACAAGGAGCGCCGATTTCCTCGAAATTCACTGAATAAAAATCTTAAATGTTAAAATTTTTCATCCTTGAATTTTTTTTTTCATTGTTCCCTTCTCCATTATGAGTCTTACTTATTCTGCTGTTATTGTACGTCAGTGTCATTTGTGAATCACATCCTGCAACAGTCTGAATGAAAACAAAAAGCATTTCCACAAAGTTTCTTACCTCTTATTTTGAAAGAAATTGTAAAATGTTGACAATATTTATTTCAAAAATAATTCTGCAAAAAGCAAGTATTCAATCATTCACTAAAAACACCACTTATTACTCACAGTGCTTTAAGGCTAATGAATTTATACTTGACACATTTTCTTTGTAGGATTTCTGACAGGAAAGAAAAAATATGAGTCAAAACAAACTCAGACGTACCTCCATCATATCAGACGGATTTATAATTGTGTGATTGCTTTTCTTCATTTATAAAAGGGTTCGAATTGATTCCCTCAACTAAATGTCGTTTCTCAGGTGTTAAAGGCGGCTGTGGCCAACGCGCATCTCCTCCTTGACTTCCTGTGCCAGCCCGGGCTTCAGGCGGCGGGAGGAGACGTCCAGGCTCTCCGCTCTGAACGCACGGCGTTCGCAGAGGAACTGGGCGTCCTCCAGCTGCAGTGGCTGAACCTTCAGAGGGAGCTGGAGAGCCAGGTCTTTATCTCAGCAGACAGACTAACAACTGATCTGAATCGAGATGATGGCACTCTAACCTCTGGTTTTCAGATATGTTTAATATTTCTTTAGGAAAACTGAGTGAGAATTAGACAAAGAATCAAGAGCAAGTCTCAGAACTGTTGGCAAAATACATAATCCTCTCTCTGGATCCCCAAAACAAACTCTAAACATAATTCCCTTGATGGCAACGAGAGTTGAAACATCTTGTAATTTCCAACGTTTCAAGACTTTTATTCTCCACATGAATCAGCCGCTGTTTGTCTTCAGATACACGGAGCTGAACAGATTCATCACGCTTGTGCAGAGAGAGAGAGACGTCTGCAGGGTCTTCGCAGCTGGATGGAGCAGCAGAAAAAGCAGCTGAGTCGGTGGAAACGGCCCACCAGCCGAACTGCGGCTCGTCAGGCTCTGCCGGAGTGGGAGGTACGGTAACCGGAAGTAAACCGAGGTGCGGTATGTTCCTCCCTGAACTCCTCTGACCCCGAGCTTTTGTCTTCCAGGCTGCTGTGGGCAGAGCGAAGGAAGCGGCTGCTGCAATTCAGGAGTTGAAAACCAGACGAGTGCACGATGAAAAGGAAAAGGAAGAGGAAGAGGGGCACCCGTGGGATGTCGCCTTTTTTAAGCAGGCTGAGAGCATCGGTCGTGCTTGTGAAGATCTGAGTCAACAGGTAAAAGAATATCAGAGCGGAGCAGATGATGAGACCTTAAAAACACGACATATCTATTGTGACATAGGAGGTTGCTTACAGTGATGAACACAGGGAATCATCACGCAACTCTGCAGAGAGTTTTAATGGTTTCTAATTTATTGTTTCGTTTTTATGGTCCTGAATTTTTACTATTTCGATTCACTCTCTCATCAAGCTTGTTTCCCGATGCAACAGTGGAACTACTATCAGCGAAAAAAGGCTTCTAGAAATCCACACTGCTTTGCACCAAATGGTAGACAGACAAAGCCGGCAGCTAGCTGAGAATATAGAGAGCAAGGGAGTTGGTCAAAAGGAGAAACATGTTCGAGTCTCCACATGCAGCTACGAATCAAGTTAGTTTCCGTTGTACGTGTAAATAGACAACTGTTTGCGAACATGTTAGTCATATTAACTTCATAAGGTCATAATATGTCAAACGTGTGATGATCTGCCCCATATTGGCTAAAAAAAACAACAACAACATGAATGCTTCTTTAAGCCGGATTAGTGAGGGATTCATATCAAAAGACTGAGTAGATGTGAATTTGAAGCCACTTGTGTATTTGGTGTAATTTACACAAAACTGAATGCAAATTAAAAGTGTGATGCTATTGTACCTGCTCAAGTCAACACATTTGGATGTGTGACTGTTTCATTCGTGAAAACACGATGTGTGCGGCTAAAGATTTGCAACATCAACTAAAAATGGTTCAAAACATAAATCGTCACCGCAAAACTAAATTCAAATTTACGACTTTTCTATTCTAGTCGGCAGTCTTTTCACTAAACTACAGTCTTTTGATTTTGATAATGGTTATCTAATAGTTAGTTAAATGCTTAATATTCATAATAGTTAGCATAAAACCCCAGAGTCTATGATCTACTAGGGACAACTGAAATTTTTAGTTGCCAGTATTTGGATTTTGGTATCTTAAAGTCCACAGTTGAGAGCATTATTCCTGTAAGTAAATACAGAACTTCTACCATCAAAACTCTGAATAAATCCTCATCCTCCCGTTTTCCTCCTTCTAATTTACAGCTGGAGTCTGTGAGAGCAGCTCTTCAACAGGCTGTGGAGGACTGGAGCTGTTTTCACAGGACTCTGAGGGATGTTACTCTGAACACCACCAGGGTGCGCTGTGCCCTGCAGCGTCAACAGACTCCTCTCCTCTCCCTGCAGCAGGCCGAAGGATACTGTGACCTCCTCCAGGTGAGCAACAACCATCATCTCAAACCGGACACACACGTAAGGTCTTTACAGCTACATGAACAAATAATCACATGTTGTATTTTATATAAACAATCACATTAATTCAAGCAGATTTCACTGCTTCAACTCCTTCAGCAAGTTGACCCAAAGTCTGAGAGGTTTTAACAGCTCGAAAGCTGCAATTTGTAAAAGACAGAAGTATCTTTTTGTGTTTGCCTGGAGGAGCCGGCTGTAACTGTATGAAGTTCAAAGCCCTTCAGTCTCGTCCCGACAGGTTCAGTAAAAATGGGGCCGTTCGGCGGCGTCAAGCCGTCACTTCTTTTCAGTCCGTATTCTTAGTTTTGGTGAAGTAAATGTTCCTCTGAAGAGGGAAGATGAAAGACAGGTGTTGGTCTTTACGCAGCAGCTCCAGGTGACGGCCGGAGGAGGAGAAGAACTTTGGCCCGCTGTGGACAAACCTCTCCAGAGACTGGTGGAGACTCTCCATCGTGGAGCAGCTCAGGCGCTCCGTGATCAGGTGGAAGGAGAGAGAAAACGGTCAGTGGACGGAAATTCAAAGAAAAAAGTCAACAAATCACTTTCTAGGGAGAATCATGTAGCACCAAATTTGGTGATTTGATTTTTTTTTTTTTTTTTTTTTTTTTCAAATACAAAAGTGGATTAAGTGTTCTTTGAAGACTAAGAAAGTTATTTTTCTTTTTAAGCTTAAATTATTTTTTTTGACATTTTTATTGCTGCTAAGGTGAAAACGATACCGTTCACTAAACTCTGGAAAGTTTTGGAGATACGTTGCGTAAAATATTAGCGATTAAATGTATTCGTAATGTCTGTTAGA
Organism: Brachyistius frenatus; assembly: GCF_029030835.1. Classification (NCBI taxonomy): domain Eukaryota; kingdom Metazoa; phylum Chordata; class Actinopteri; family Embiotocidae; genus Brachyistius; species Brachyistius frenatus. Next base: position 1,015,228 of record NW_027210742.1, read on the forward strand.
TTTACTATATTAATACTATGTTTTTTTTCATAAATGGGTGCGCCATCATCAGAAATGTGAAACTTGAAAATATTATAATAGGGACATATACTGTGTACCGTTTAACACTTTAACACAATTTATGAATTTACAGTGAACACTTATTAAGTACACATTTAAATACAAACCAAAATGGATCAAGACAGTTGTTTATATAAGAGTACTAAACTCTCCATCACGGATTATATTAATGCCATTTAGCTTCCACGTCTTTATTTCGCAAGTATCAGTAAAAAAAAAAAAAAAAAAAAAATCATTTCAGCTACACATCACACATGACCGGGATGGAGTTACAGTGCTAAATGATTTTGTCAGGTGGAAGGACGTCGTGCAGGAGATTCAGGACGAACACCTGAAGACCGGGAAGACACGTTCCCTCTGGCAGGACTACACTCGCCTCTCTGAAAGCTGCTCTCGTCACCAGCGACAGGTGTGGCATCAGTGGGAGGAGCTGTCGAGTTCTCCACTGTCACCTGAACACGACACGCAAGCCGTGGTTGACTCAGTTCAGGTGAGTCTGGGGGTTTTGGCAGAGTTTGAATCTACATCGAGAGCTGAGGGGTTTGGACGATATCAAATATCATGATATTTTTCACCAAATCTCCATATTGAAACAATACTATAGGGATGATTGTTGGTGCTTTAACACAATATTTACACCGATGTTGTTCAAGTTTTGAATGAAATTGTTGCTTTAATTGTCGACCTTTGTTTGATTTGAAGTTGTAAATTTCTTTCCATACGGTTTTACGGCAGTGTGAGATGGGATGGATCTTCTTGTGATCTTCATCTGCATTTTGAGTTGCTGAACTGAAACCATCTCTGATGTTGAAGGTTACCGGGAACAAACCGAACCAGTTTGATAACAGGATTTTTAGAGAGTTTGTTTTTCATAGATACCATATGCAGGTTCTTTTTTTTTTTTTTTTTAAAGAACCATCAAATACCCCGCTTATGTCATCATGTTCCTGGTGCAGAGTTCAGAGAGTCTATGCATTACATTCACGATTTAATTACATATTTTTCTCAGAGACCGGCCTCCTCTTCCTGGAATGGAAAAGATAGCGCACACTTATGGTCAGAAATATCAGCGGTGGTCCACTCTGTGTCCGTACACCTGATCTCCTCTCCTCTTATGCGGAGTTCAGATGCTCTATTAAGTGTTGTTTATTCACATGTATACAAAAAAAAAAAAAAAAAATTCAGTCACGTGGTTTTTTTCCATTTCTACCATGACGGTCCACAGATCCATTTTTTGAGAGCAAGACTTCCATTTTTCAAGAGGATAAAAAAAAAAAAGAAGCTATTATGTAATAATCTCTTATATTAATATAAGCACAGTTAGATAGATGACAAAAAAAAACAACAGGAAATATTGTATATATTATTCCAATTAAAAGTACCAAACCAACTCTGCTCAGTAACGAACAAATACACTTATATGGATTATAAATGATAATACATTGAATTAAATATAATTCTGTCAGCAGAAGTTGCAGGATGATGCTGAGGAATTGCAAAGCAGTGTGGGAAACGTGCTGGCGGCATCCAAGCATCTTGTTGGACGGCTGGAACCGCTGGCTGCGAATTTAATCCAATCAGAGACCAGGGTGCTGTCACGTGACACCCTGCTGCTGAATCAGGTGATATCGGGGAAGAGGAAAAGTCTTCAGGTGAGAAAATTTGTTTTAAATATTTGACAACAGCAGCAGAAATATTATTTTTAACTGTACAGTTTTTTTTTAAACAGAAGTTCAGTAATTGATGGAAGGTGCTCTGTTCAATTTATTGTCTTATCGAGTTCATAAAGTGTTTCATGAACGGAGAAAAGTTTCCCTGAACTTTTAACTACTTAAATTCGAAATTTGACAAATCCTCACTGATCCTGAAGTCGGTCACGTTTGTCCGTGTTTGCAGGAGGATTTAGAGCAAAAGAATCTTTACCACACTCGACTGGAGGCCTTTGAGAAGCAGACCCAGAATTCACTGCATAAACTGAAGGCCGACATCCGTGACGCAGACTCTGTGAAGGTCGGTCACGCTTTCATTTCCCATCACCGAGCGTCCCTTTACATTACAATGCCTTTTATGAAGTATAAATGATTTTTTTTTTTTTTGATCGTGGGCCGTGTTTAATATCTCTTGAACTTTGAAGCAGGTTCTCTCGGAGCTCAGCGATCTGCTTCCGTCGCTGGTCGACCTTCGGGAGATGAGCGACTACGTGGGCCTGAACAACCGGGAGACGGAGAGGCTGCGCACGCTCAGCAGGGAGTGGGCCGAAGGCATGACTCGCACAGCCGACATGAACAGGTGACAAAGTTCAACTGAGGAGAAATGTGCCGACATTTTTTTTTTTTTGCCAAGAAAATCAGATACTTTGGTCTGGTGCAGGAATTGCGTTTGTTTATTTAACATTGTGTTATATTACAAAATGACAATTTGTTCCAGAAATGTCATTAAAAAAAAAACCGTCTGCAGAGCTGCTTCTACCTCTTTCACATACTTCAAGCTCCAAAGAGTAAATTGAATAAATGTGGTGCTTATCTAGAGTCTAATCTATTGCCAAAGTCTGGAAAGCAAATTATATATTGCTCTCCCCAAGTACGACAACATTACGACCTCTTGTGTCTGTTTTCCTGATGGATGCATTTTGAATACTTGCGCTTGTAGATTATAAGAACAGCCCCATGACTCTCGGCTCTGTGTGTGTGTTTACATGTCTCGCAGAAACTTGCAGGAAGAACGTCAGCGTTCCCAGAACTTCCAGGAAAAATGTAAAAACCTGACGTCCGTCCAGGAGAAGCTGGAGCGCGAGTCGGCGTGCAGAAAACCTCCGAGTTACTCGAGCCTCCGAGAGATGCTGTCCGTCCATCAGGTGCGATAGAAACGTTTTTCAGATTCTCTGCATTTCTTTGTATCCGACAAACATAAATATCCTTTAACTTTCCTACTTTTGGCGAGCGACAAATCATCCGGATTCTTTTGTTAACTCTCCTTAACCGCAACGTTATCGGCCGTTTTCACTGTAATTTCTTTTAATAACAGATTAGTCTGAACTTTTGATAAACAGCTCGTCCGTACGCTGCTCATGCGTTACTAAAACGGCAGCCATGTAGAAAGATAATATTTGTTAAGTCTGAATTAACGACCTCATCAATTTCATTTGGAAGGAAAACTACTGAACTCGCACTGATATTGGCGACATCACTCTGCCGGTGATGTCATTAAAAAAAGAAATGTGGGCCCTTTTACTGCACAATCACGAGCGTACGTGATTAAAAACATCAGCGATCTATGAATCTCATCGTGTCCTCCCTCTCTGCTGCGACCGCTCACTCCCACAGAGACTTCAGGCTGAAATAGTTATCGGTCATCAGCTTCTGCAGAGACTTCACGGTGACGCGGTCGAGTCCGCGAAGAAAGAAACCGCAGAGAAAAGGTAACTAACTGGAAAAGTTGTACATGAAAAGAGGTTTAACACTTTGGATAACATCAGGAACTGTTGGATATTTTGCACCAAAATCACACCCATACGATTTTTTTTTTTTGGATAGTTTATGTTTACACTTTGAGAAGAGATAACATTTTGCATCTGCCATTTGTAGATTGATTTAAAATCTTTTACTCATAAAACTTCGAGAGAAGTCGTGGCAGTAATCTAAGCTATCACATGTCATGGAACAGCTAGACGTCTCTCCGCTCGATGCTCGATCCTTAAATCCTTTTTATTTTTTTGGAGTCTTTGAAAACGTTGGAAAGCTTTCAGATTCCTGAAGGGATCCAAAAGGGAATTTCCCTCCGCTGGAACAGATTCTCACAGCTTTAAGACCGTCATAAATAACCTGCGGATTTTATGATGAAACCGTCCGTGAATGAACTCTTGCCGAGTTGTTTGTAATAGTTTGTGCCCTTTTGTTTTATTACTTGTACAATTTTATGGTGTTTTTTTTTCTCATCTCTTCTGAATTTATGATGTTTTTAGTTTTTTGGATGCCAAGCACTAAGTGCCGTGTTCTTCTCCTAAATCAAACACGCAAACCGATCTTGTTATGTTGATATTGGCACAGATGTGAACTCTTGACTCAAGTAGCCCGCATGAAGGAGAGCTGGTCCAACTGCACGGCTCTGGTTGATCAGAACCGGACCTCGATGAAGGAACAGCTGCACCGGTGGACAATCTATCAGCGTGGTTTGAAACTTGTGCGGAAGCTGCTGAGGGACGTCGACTCTCTGCTGCCCCCTGCTGGACCCTCCTTATGTACGCTGCACCAGCTCCACAGCTACATGGAGGATAACAAGGTACATCCTCAGAAATTTGAACAACTCTCGTTTTTTACAAGTGCAAAGAACAAAAATGACTTTTCTTTTCTAGTGGATAAATAATTCATATGTGTAATGTTTCAATTATTTATTAACTCTGTCTCTCCCCATATTTTTTTTGTAATTTTTTTTTTTTTTTAAGCGTGTTGAAGAGCGTTTGGATCTGCACTCTCCTGTGTACACCCGGACTCTGGAGGCTGGCAAACATCTGTGTGAAACCATGACGGAGTCGGAGTGTCGGAGCGGATTGCAGTCGGAGCTGCAGGCCGTCGAGGAGGCCTGGGAACGAACCACCTCGCTGCTGCGGAGGAGAACACACCTGGTTAACACCGCTGCACAGGTGACGCGCCTTTGTTTATTATTCATATTTTCATGTTAAATCTTACGTCACATGTTTTAGTGAATTACAGTAGAATCCTTTACTTCAAATTACTTACTGGCAAACCAATTTATGTCATCCACCGGCGGTGACTGGGAAGGGATTGTTTTGCTGTTGCTGGGTTTCTCTTTTTTATTTTAAATACTGGCTGTTGTTATGTTTTCATTTTGCTCTGTTTGTTTTGTTTTGTTTTTCTTACTCTGACTGTGTTGGTGAAGGTTAACTGGTGTTGATCCACCTCTGACTTTTATTGCTGTCAATGGACTGAGCAGCATTGAAATTTGAACATGGCCTACGTAAAGTGCAGATATATCTTCATAGGACTTTTGCAGTGTTCAGTTTAAGTTCGGTCTTGACCTCATTTCTGTGGCGTCAGCATCTTCTTCTTTGTGCTTAACTGAATGGCAGATTGAAGGCAGGTCAGGATATAAAGATGCAAAAATAGCAGATATTTAAAACACTTTCTGAATGCTGCACAGAAATGTTGACTCTACATATCGGCTGCTGACGGGGTCACAAACACGTTAGTTATTCTCGACATGCTGCAGAATGCAGAGAAACTGTCACAGATTTGATCTCCTACTTGCAGGTAGATTCTCCATCTCATACATTTTTAGCATGTACAGGACAAAAAGAGAGCATGTGTCATAATCAAGGGAGTCTGTAATGCATGACCCACATCCAGGACCTGATCCCACCCAAACACACACACACACACACACACACACACACACACACACACACACACACACACACACACACACACACACACACACACACACACACACACACACACACTGAGCTCTCCTGCCAAGAGGGATCAAAGAGCAGCTCAAATCTCTCCATGATCCGAATGCGGAGACAGCTGGTTATCAGTGTCTGTGCCCGTCATTCCTTCACTGCAGCGCCTTTATGTCGTCCTGTGAGACCTCGACAGACCACCATCTGAGAAAATACCATAAATACACACACTCGTACACACACAGAATGTGTAGAAGCAAACCTTCAGTGGTTCCAATGGTGGTATTAAAGTAAAATGTTCGAGAAATACTGATTCACATTTTTAAAACGGAGGAATCTGATGACTTCTATTTGATTTACAAAGATCACTGTGGTGTGCATTTTAAAAGGTCTTTCCTGCTTCAGGAGCTGCAGATGACATCTGAGTGGTTTGGTGATCATAGAGGTCAGGGAAAGCCGTGTTAGCCCCTTTAAGCTCATCAGGATCGACCCCCGGGGGAAAAGGGAAATCCCTCCGAGCAACATGTCAAAGATCGCACACACTGAGTAACAGTACCGCACAAAGAAGAACTGACAGCAGGAGACCAACTCGGTCCTTTTAAAGTATTAAATATGAATACATTATTAAGATTAAAACATTTATGCCGCTGTGGTTTTGTACCAATTTAATTAGTTCATTCAAGGCCTACACTATGAAATGCAGATCGGATGTTAAATACTATACAACAGATAGACAGTCATGGTCTTCAACATTTAGCATAAATGATTCAATCTATTGTAATGTAATGATTTCAGTATCTGAAAAGCTTTATGTTAAAAAATGATCTTGCCTTTTGTGTTGTTTTAAAAACACATTTTGGTGGGTGCATTTAGTGTCACAATAACAACAAATAAATCAATCAAAAAAGAAACTCAATTCTAATGTGATGTTGAAAAGCAGGTTTCCTCTGTGTTCACTGAACTTGACCCTGATTTATTCAAAAAAAATGTTTTTAATGGGAGTCAGAAGCAGCTGAATGAAGAGATGAATAGTAAAACGTATGTTTGTATGAAATGCTGTCCTCTCTCTGTGTCCCGCTGCTGGTTTAGACGCGGTCTCGGTGTCAGGAGGGAATAACCAACGTCACGTCTGAGCTGGACGAGTTAAAGCTGAAGCTGCTTGAAGGACCAGAAGACTCCGAGGATAAGGAGCCTCTCATCCAGGTGATTTTTTTTATACAAGTGGTGTTTTCACGTGTTTGTGATTGGATTAAAAAATACAGGGCTAGAATTGTTTTGCCAGCCACTTTTCCGTAATGAGATGAAAATAAGTTTTATAAACTCACTTTTTGGGGGATTTGGATCCACTTGTGACTGATTTGATGCTGTATGACTGTAAGACTTTTGAGGTAGCGTGGCACTATCATTATCTAAACTAAGAAAACAAATCCCTCAGCGATGAGTCATAAATCTTTGTTTATTTCAGATGATTTAGTTGGTTAAAATATAATACGTAATTATCTGAGCTGCAGCTACTGTTAAAAACACTAAGATAAGGCTCCTTAGTTTTTTTTAAAGTACACTGAGCTTTTCTCCCAGTTTGCAAAAACCCTAAAGTGACTAGAAAACTCATGATGCAATATTTTAATAATGTTGAACAAATGAATAAGTACGAGATGCAATAAATCCTCAGAAGAAATGTGTTCTCGGCAGTGTGGGTTATAATGTATGGAAATAAATTGTGCTAAACGGAACAAAAAGAACATTATCAAACATTAGAGTCACTCAATGTTTATAAAATCCTAGCTATAGCCCCGCTACTTGTAGGCAACCATCTAGTGGGATGGTAAAGAGAAAAACTCAATGCGTTAACAGGGCATGACCTCATTTAAGAAAAAGGTTTCCACAAAAGACCAAAAATTCTCCAAATTCTCCGAATCCATTTTAGAGTTTTCAGAAAAACAGACACTGAAGGTGACTGACACTTTTAATTGTGTAACGTATTGCAATAAAAGGCTCATTATAGAGGAAAAAAAGAAGATGTCAGTTATAAAACTGAAAATCTTCCCTGTTTGATGTGCATGTCACACACTGTCCCGTGCATAGAGTTGCTGTATAATATCCAATAAATTATGATACGAATGTGGAAGAAAACCGTATCGGGTCAGCTGCTCTAAAAACTGGTCAAAGTTTCCCCACCCCTGAGCTCCATCAGCCACCCCCATCCCACCGGAGAGCCTCCGAGTTTACCCCCCCCTTTCCCTTATTTAATACCCCCCATGCTTTCACTCCCCTCCCCCTTCCCGCCCCCTGCTACCCTCCCCCTCCCCCCCCCCTGCCCCGTCCACAGCCCTTTAATCTGGACGGTCAGAGCGACCACAAGCGACAGAGAGCGGTAGGGAAGCGACCCAGAACTTGTGCACGGCCGTCTGAGCTGAGGCGCTGAGGCGTGCACGTATGTGTGTGTGCGTGTGCTATGCAGGAGACGGAGCTCTCTCTGCAGCGTCTGGCCGGCGGATTGAGGGAACTGGCCACCATGAAGACGGACCTGTCCCAGTACGTGGCGGCCAGCGAATCGGCTCTGCTGGAGCAGCAGCTGGAGCAACTCCACGGTCAATGGGAAGAGCTGTGTATGAAGGTGAGAGCTGACACCCCCCCCCTTACCCCCCCCCACCCCCCTAAAAAAGCAAAATAATCTAGAGAGAGCGAGAGATGTTATAAAATGAAGCAGAGGGAGCGAGAGAGGTTGAGGATGGGACAGGTGGAGAGAGTGCAGAGAGAGAGAGAGAGAGAGAGAGGAGGAGGGAAAAGTTCCTAGCAGCGGTTTCTTGCCGCTAACCAGCAGCACAAAGCCTCTGCACCGCTGGGGCTGAACACACACACACACACACACACACACACACACACACACACACACACACACACACACACACATTTGCTTAAGAAAAGAGCCAGCATGTGCAGGTTCATGGAGGAAAAACTGCATCAAATCTTCTTAATGTTTCTTCTGCAAAAGTTTCCAAAAACTCCACATTTCTGCTGAGGTTGACAGTTTTGTTTGGTTTTTTTCATTTTTTTTTTTCATGTTGTTGGCTATTCCCAAAGAAGACACAACTCTTTTGCAATTTATTCTAATGCTTTAAAACAGCCCCTCTCCAACGTAAGGTTGTAACGTTGTGCTAACGGAGCAATCACATGAAAGTGTCCGACACAACAACGGGGCCGTTTAATTCTGCAGCTCCACTGTAAACACACAGCCTCAGATTCCTACAGTTAAATCTTCTGGCTCGAACACAGACGCACTTTTGTTCTTGGAAAAACCAACGGTTATGACGTGCTTTGGGACATTTTTTGTCAGTTATTAGGGTGTTATGGGATCATTTGTGCTCGTGCTGTTTGGGTGATTGTAGGACTGCGTTCCACCTGCTCCTGCTTTGGCAGGAGTTTCTTTGGATTCACAGATGCAGCGACAGCAGCCAGGAATGTGTTCAGTGTGTCGTCGTCTTTATCTGTACAAACACTTTTCACCACAAATATTGAAGGCATCAAAATAAAACCCGAGACATATCATTTCCTAAAAAGAAAAGCGACCTGTGAGTCACTGAGTGTTTAAGAATACCTGCATGCTGTGTTGATCATCATTTTGTCAGTTTGACATAACAAATTTTACTTTTATGACCATTTTTATTCCAGGAGTTTCACAATTTTGCACAAAAAAAAGTCGTTATTTGAGAAAGCAGAGACTAATTCCAGCTGCTCGATCAAACCTAAGACCTTTGAGTCTTTATTCATTCCTTGATGTGGCCGGAGGGACGTTTGGATCTGAGCCACCACAGTCTCTGCTGCACAGTTAACAGGTTGTAGGGGGGGGGGGCACTGGAATGGGTCTAACGAGCAGATGGCCTGGGTGGGCTGGGCTGAGGGGGATTCAGGGGGCAGGCTCTATTGTTTCCGGGGCTGGTGGGGGGGCAGCACAAAGTCTCTCGCACGGTGACCGCAGCACCACAATGCACCCCGAATTCTCTTAAGTCCAGAAGGCCCAGCGGTGTCAGTACATTAAAACCAAAGCGGAGCTCGTTTAAATGAAATAAATGCCACCGAGGAGTAAAATATAGCTGCTTCAACATGTCCCGTGGGCTCACTAAGCCCTTTAACCTCCAAAAGATCATCAGCCCCCTCCCCGCCATGTGACGGGGTCTTTTCACGGCATTAATCTGTCATTAGGAAAATGGACCTCCTTAATTTTGATCAAATAGCTCGACTCTCTTGGGGGATTTCTCTCAATTCAGTTGATTTCTGATCCTGACAGAGATTTAATGTCCCCGATGCTTCATACCAACAAGAGAAAACGTGTAATATTCAGTCAGTTTTACAGTATTTTAATCTCTACCATGTAATCGCAGATTTTCAATATTTAAGTGAAATTGAAATGAGCGAAAAACGTCCTTCAGTAATTCAGCAGGTTAAATGACCTCGTGCACCAAACTCAAGTCCACAAATGCTTTGTTTTTTTGTTATATTTGGGTCACAGTGTTTCCTGCTTACATACCAGGAAGAATCATAACCAATAACCCCGTTTCAGATTTAAACTGATATTCATTAAAAACCTTCGGCACCACTGTTTTAAAGCTTTTGTTTTTGCACCAGTCTGATGTTTTTGTTTGCAGTTGTTCCCGACAAGGTTTTAATGTATTTGGCAAAGTTATTTCATAATTGAAACGTATTTGTTTGTTTTTATAGCATAAAATCAACATATTCATGTCGATTATTCCTGTTTTGTCCCTAAAAAAGAAAGATAATAGATGATAATTGCATCAAAAGGTGCTGGTGTGAATATTGAACCAAAACTGAATCATTAACAGTTAAAGTTTCCATCCAGTATTCATAACCTGTAGGAAGAAGGTCGGCACATGTACACTTAGTAGTTTACCTCCAACGGCATCACAGATGACCTGCCAGTACAATTTTTATATTTTTGTATTTTTGTTTTTTTTTTTTTTATAGTTCATGGCTCTTGAAATAACACTCAGCAGTTGTTTTTTTTAACATTAAAAATACACTTTTCTGCCCAGCATGGAAATGATGATGTTTAATCTGAGAAGTGATGGTTTTCACAGAGATGTTTAACGGCCGCAAAGGGTGCAATAATGCAAACTTTTATCCCTTTCACCCCTCACAGGTATCCTTACGCAGGCAGGAAGTCGCAGACCGCGTCAACGCGTGGACCATCTTCAACGACAAGAACAAAGAGTTCTGCGACTGGCTGACGCAGATGGAGAACAAGGTGTGCCGCAGCGGAGAGCTGAGCATCGAGGAGATGGTGGACAAACTGAAGAAGGTACGACGTCGTGGGGATAGTAAAACTTTATAGGTCTTAATGTGACAGAATCCCCAAAATCAAATCCACATTAGGACTCCCGTCTGATAATATCTTGTCACGGAAACTCTTACGAGAAGATTATTTTGGAAGATTTTGACGGACACCTTTTAGTTTGTGACAAACAGATTTGGTCAAATTGAGCTGTTTCAGGAAGACCTAAATGTCAAATACCACCATTAAAAATTGAATTTATTCTGCAGGCATAATATTCTGTTTGCACACCGTAACACATTCGCGAGAAATGTTATTTGCATGTTATTTACTAAAAAAAAAAAGAAAAGAACCGTGTTTTCCAGCAGTTAGTTCATGAGTCGGGGCTTTGAGAGCACTCGTGAAGGCATGATTAGAATCCATACATGAACAACATGCATTATGCTGTTTCTGACAGATGGCGGCCCGGAATGGAAAGGCAGCGCGCTCTTTGTTCGCACACAACAGTTGTCCTTTCAGGGACTGAAAGCCTTTTGTAGCTTCCCGTCTCATCTCGAAGCGTGCTCGTTTACTCAACAAGATAATTATCGGCTCGGATGTTTCGGGATCGTTGTTTTGTGTCGTTAAGTGAGACGAGAAAATTACAGGCACTTGATACTAATTCCTGGTGAACTCTACTGGTGATAACCGACTTCAGGGCATGAAAACGGGCGTCTGGCAGGTTGAATAAAGAAACACCGAACGGGGTGGGGGGGTGGGGGGGAGGGGGAGTGTGTCTGAGACACTTTGAAATAAATTAATACAGAAATATATAAAGAAATAAAATGCATCAAAATAAACACACATTTTATATTTCAGGAGCTTCGGGAGTAGCCGGTTAAAGGCTAAAGTAAAGAGTTGTTGTTGTGTCTTCAGCTTTCTTTTAAAAGTTTTTACTGAGCTTCCTTCGTATCGACAGGTAGCGTTCCACCGCTTTTAGAGAATAAATGACAACGATATCTGCAACTTTTTTTGGTGTTTTGATGGTCATTTTAAAATGAAATGCACAAGAATTTTTTTTTAAAAACCGAGGCACTTACTTCTCATCTATTTGATGTCCTTTGTGCTAAAGGGTTCACAGATTGTCCAAATTTGTGAGCAAGTAACACAAAATAGTGTAAACAGAAAATGAGGTGTTAATGTTCAAGTTAAACTCAAATTAAAAAAAAAAAAAAATCTCCATATAAATCTAATTTAATCTGCATTTAATATCTTCTGTTTGTGAGGTTTTCTTGATTTTTTTTTTTTTTTTAATTTTTTTTTTAAGGATCATGTTTATGAAGGAGCATAATGTTCTGTCGCGCCTCCGCAGGACTGCATGGAGGAGATCAACCTGTTCAGTGAGAATAAGAGTCACCTGAAGCAGCTGGGAGAGCAGCTGCTGTTGGCCAGCGACGAGGCCAAGCAGACGCAGGTCTACGGCTCGCTGCAGGAAGTCAACCAGCGCTGGCACCACCTCTTCCATCACATCGAGTCCAGGTGAGAGCGGCTCACGGGGGGGGGGAGGGGGGACACACGCTAACACGCAGCAACCAAACACCTTAAAAAAAAAACACAAAGCAAACAATGTAAAGAAATTACTTGCGCAATTCAGAAGCAGTTTTCAATGGCGATTTGTTGGGCGCAGTGATGATGGGTAAATTAACATTGAAAGTGTGTTTGTGTGGTTGAGATGACTCCGATTTGCTGAGTACCACGCACCAAATTCACATCATAACAACCAACCAACCCCCCCCACACACACACACACACCCCTCCCAACCCCCCCAGCTCCCCTTGCGCAAGCAATTTCACAGCAAGGCCACTCGACAGTAACGAGCATCATTACTGAAGGGCTTCAAACTGGATGCCTGTAATTAAACAGGAGATCCTCTGGCTATCCATCCACCTGCTGTTGTGTGTTAGCTGTTAGCCGTACTACGCAGCTGTCGGGAACACGCGGCCTCTAATATACAGACTGTAGAGGTTAAGCCCCTGTGATGGTAAACTATTACTGCCCCCCCCACCCAACCCACCCCTCCCCAGACAGATGGACAGTCCTGTGGAAGATACAGACTCCTCTCTTAACCCTAAACACCCAACACCCAACCCCCCCGCCGCCGCCACCACCACCACCACCACCACCAGGAAAAAAAACTGTAAAAACAGAAAAGCTGTGCTTAAGTCTCAGACAGGACCATATGTCCCCCGAGTCCTAAATGACTGCCCCTCCCTTTTTATGAGTCTGTCAGCAGGATGACTCGTGAAGGAGGGAGGGGTATGTCGGTATGTATTAATCGCTGGTTCTCAAAGTGAGGTCCTCTCAAAAGACCCTGTGAGGAGATTTCAGCAGGCTTGACCTCATGTAAACCAGACGGGATCCCCGGATTCTTCACTCAGCGGGGTTGAAATCAGCTGCGTCCCGATGCTGGAAACACGGTTTATAGTGGCCATAACGCTCAACTGTGCAGCTTTTAGATTTAAAAAAAAAAAAGAGCCAAAGTTTGCTAATAAGCTTAACTGGTTTTGCCACCGTGAGCGACCCTTTTTACATTACGCAGGAATTTGATTCGAGGTCCCCCTCTGTTTTGCGCGTAAGGTTGGGATCGAGTGGTAGGTGGTCGTCTCGTCCTCCAAGCTGAATGCTTTCAGATGCAGACTCCAAAGAGAGTAGCGGGAGAAGAAAGAAAACGTGGAAAAATGGTCCTTTAAAATGATTTTTGTAGCCCTGAAAGTGCAGCTTCGGGATCATAAAGATATTTCTGGTTCAAACAGCTGGAGTGAAATCCTGTTATTAAGCATTAGTAGCGGATTCTCTGAGATACGATATTTCGTCATCGTACTGTATATTTCCATACATTTTAATAATCAAATTTCGGAGACTTACAAACGTATTGATAATTAACTCAGGAGAATTGCGGCTATGAGTGGGGTCCCAGTTCTTTCATTTAAGATTTAAAGCCCCCCCCCCTTCCGGCTCTGAGGGGTAGGGTCGCGGGAAGGGGAAATGGGATTGGGCCTAAATTCCCTTTTATTTAATTTTTATTTCCTTTTATTTATCTTTCAAGCATGAGAAATAATGAAGTTATTTCAAGTGGGAAAAGTACACCTGAAAACACGAGGGCCCCCTTGTACATGTTCAACCGGAGATCGAAATTACCGCAGTAGATTTGAGGCATACAGACAGACCAATGACGTTGAAGAAGATCACCGGCCGGCAGAAGTTAAATTCCTGCAGGCGCTGATGGTTTGGAGCACAAAAACTAAAGCTTCCTGTGCTGGGTTAAAGAAAAAAAGCACATGTGCAGTAAAGAGCTGCAGGATTACAGCGAGAGGAGTAAATGTCAGTTGGAGTTTCATCTTTGCGTAACTTCGAGCCCTCCCGCCGTCAGCCCTACTTTGTTATCTCCGTCCACCCAACCATACATCCTCCGCTTATCCTCCAGCTCTTTTCTGCTTCGTTTTTTTTTTTTTTTTTCTCCATCCTTTCTCCCCTTGTCCTTTTTTTTCCCTGGGCGAGCACCCCTGACCGGGTTTTGTGCCTTTGTTTGGCCTCGGCGTGACGCTGCTGGCCTTTTGTTGGGCTGTCAGAGGTGGAGGGGGGAGTGAAAGGGAGAGAGAGACTTGTTAGTTGACCGGGACGGTCGTATCTGCCCAGTAGAGGAGTGTTTTCATGGACAGAATTTATACTGACTGCATTATCTCTCGATTACATGGCCGTGAACATGAAGCCGCATTAACTACACGCACAGACTTCTACTCACTACACACTCGACATTATTCCCTCTGTTAAGGTAAAGACTTTTGATACAAATACCAACAAAATACTTTTTTTTTTTTTCTACAAATCACCCTTTTTAAGCCATTTAGTAAACGTGCCTGTGTAAAAAAAAAAAAAAAGTTTAACGTTCGCAGAGTTATGATTAAATCGGGGATCTGATCGAGAATATGGGAACATTTTGGTTTCTTGAGGTTCTAATCTAATCTAAACATTTTTTGAATGGTGCCTCTGCAATTCCCTGAGTTTTAGACCAAGACCAAATGTATTTTTAGCCAGGCTTTAAGAATATTTTTTTTTTTTTAGCCACTCAATGGATGGCTGAATTGGTTCGGTTGGTCCACAGTGAAATATCTCAAAACTTATTGGATGGATTGCTGTGAAGTTTTGTCGCGACGGTCATCGTGTCCACAACATGAATCGCAATGACCGTGATGATCCCCCGACTTACCAAAGTAGCCGAAGTTTTTCAATGTTGTCCGATCATAACGTCATCCTTCATCCAAATATCCTCTCAAAGAAGGACGAAAATGTCAGAAATCTCCAAACTGTGAACTTCGAAAACAGACACGGATCTAACGTGAGTCACTCGTTTCAAACACTCTCCTGTCGACAGTCGGCTGAATGTGCGGCATCTGTTGGGACTCTTCCGTGCGTTCTTCAGGCCGACGCTGACACTCATGGCTGTTTTTGATTATTATTATTATTATTATTATTATTATTATATTGGCGGCGAGCCTGACGGGAGAGGACAGATCAAATGGGGAAATTAACTCAAACTCCCAAATGGGGCACACTTCAGGCTTTTAAGGCTCAGAAGAGAGCTTTTATTGTCCCATTTGTTGCTATGACACCAGTCAGTGCGGCGCAGAGTGCTTGTGTGTGTCTGTGTGTGTGTGTTCATGAGGAAGTCAGTTGCCATGGTGACTTTGAAGGTTTAGTGAAAGATACCTGAGAGGGTTTTAGTTCAGCAAAGAGCTAAACTTTTTTGTTTTTCTTTTCTTTTTTTACCTTTTGTTTCTTTTGACCTTTCTGGTTTCACTCCTGTTTCTTTTACTTTCTTTCATGTCATTTATTTTTGTTTTATTTATTTGTTTCTTCTTTTGCTTTTTTTTGTCCTTTTTTCTTCTCATTGTCTTTTTTCATGTCATTCTTTCTTTCTATCTATCCTATTTCTTTATCATCTGTCTTCATATTTCTTTTCTTGTTTTTGTCATGTTGTACCTCTGTCTTTTTTCCATTTTGGTTTTGATGATTTCTCTTTTTTGTCTTGTCTTTTTTCTTTTTAATTTTCTCTAAATATTTTTAACTGGTTCCCAAACCTAAAGACTGGGTCCCCCATGAGGTCAAAAGTAGCCTTACCTTATTGAAAACTTTTTTTTTCTTGTTAATTAAAGAATAATTTTGCCTCAGGCCTAAAAAAATGTCTCATCGATCTCTCTTTGGCTGACTTGGTTATCAGCAGATATATTTAACTGAGGACGACGGATCACAAGTGACAAACCTCTCAATTAGATGTCAGTCAGAACCCACAATAAATAATTACTAATAGTTCAAATAGTCGTGATCGATTTCCTGGTTTTGAATTAGTGTGGTACACTTTATATAACTGTGTGTGTGTGTGTGTGTGTGTGTGTGTGTGTGTGTGTGTGTGTGTGTGTGTGTGTGTGTGTTTTCAGGGTGAAGAAGCTGAAGGAGACTCTGGTGACGGTGCAGCAGCTGGATAAGAACATGAGTAACCTTCGATCGTGGCTCTCTCGCATCGAGGCCGAGCTGTCTAGACCCATCAAATACAGCGTGTGTCACGAACAGGAGATCCAGAGGAGGCTGGCTGAGCAGCAGGTGGACACGCACACACACACACACGCACACACACACACACACACACACACACACACACACACACACACACACACACACACACACACACACACACACACACACACACACACACACACACACACACACACACACACACACAACTCCACAGCAGTTGTCGAAAGCTTCACTGTTGTGCCGTTTCATGTCTCATTGTTATTGTTCGTGGTTTCTTGTTTTCTTTTGTTTATTTTTCTGTTTCAATTTTTATTCCGTCTGAATATCTTGTTTCTCGCTCTTCTTTCTTTTTTTCATGTCCATTGTTTTTTGTTTTGTTTCTCCCGGTTCTCTGTCACTCCCGATTACTCTTTGTCTGTTTATGATAAATAATTCGTATCCGTCTTTGTTTAATTTTGGGAGTGATGGTCTCACTCGGTGTCCTCCGTCGTTGGCCTGACGTTTGACACATCAGGTCCGTGGGGTGGACCGCTGTAACGCCCGTCCTCATGTCTGTCCAGGAGCTGCAGCGGGACATCGAGCAGCACACGGAGGGCGTCGCGTCGGTGCTCAGTCTGTGCGACGTTCTGCTGCGGGACGAAGATGCCGGCGGCGGCACCGAGGCGGAGAGCGACTCCCTGCAGGAGACCAGCCGCAGCCTGGACCAGCGCTGGAGGACCATCTGTGCTCTGGCTCTGGACCGGAGGCTCAGGTAGGAGCTAAAACACACTCGCGCTGAATTAAACTGACCAGTGCACATCTACAGTAAATATGTGCACTGCAGATGACAGAAGAACCTCCGGGCTCTTTATCTGTTATCATATTTTATGATTCATGGAGCTCTTGAGCCAATTAATCCACAAACACACTTCTACGATGAGCACCTGTTTAGGACCTCTAAACTTTACACCTGATGTCATCACGCTGAAAGAATTTGTTCCATTTTGTTCATTTCAAATCTAAATAAACATATATGTTGATTAAGAACTTCTACTTTTAGCTGTTTTTTGGTTGTTGTTTTTTTTAGCTTGAATGTTACAATGTTCACCCCAACATGATGTGTCCCTGCAGGATCGAGGAGACGTGGAGTCTCTGGTGTAAGTTCTTCAATGACTACTCGCAGTTCGAGGATTGGCTGAAGATGGCCGAACGGACCGCTGCCAGCCCAAACTCTGCAGACGTCCTTTTCACTGTCGCCAAGGAGGAACTCAAGAAGTTTGAGGTCAGTTGTGAGGTTCAGCAGAGGCTTGCAGCTGCTTTATTTTATTTGATCAGTTCTTCTCTGTTTTTTATTTGTTTTGTTTTTCCTCCAAGTTGAATACTGGAATTGTTCTGTATTCAATTTTATGCCACCAGAATTCATGAATTTTTGATTGTTGAGTTGACAGACTTTAAAAATGTTTTTCCTTCTTGCTGCTG
The DNA here is from genome assembly GCF_029030835.1 of Brachyistius frenatus. Classification (NCBI taxonomy): domain Eukaryota; kingdom Metazoa; phylum Chordata; class Actinopteri; family Embiotocidae; genus Brachyistius; species Brachyistius frenatus. The sequence goes on from NW_027210742.1 coordinate 1,033,027, forward strand.
CGCGACCAAAACAATGGAAAAGAAATCAATTTAAGACCCATTGTTCTATGACTGATCATTATCAACAAGCAAAATGGGCATAATTCCTGAAACTGTTGATTTTCATTATCAACTAAATCTAAATGAATCAAATCAATTCTTAATCCAATAAATATTTATCATTTGGTCTTTATAAAATGTCAGGAAATAGTCAAATGTTCCACTCACAGTGTCCAAAAGCTCATTTACATATTAAAATGTGTTTCTTTTTGTTTTACCAAGGCAGCCCAAAAATATTTATATTTCTAAAGTTCAAATTTTTTTTACCTTTTTTTCTTAAAAAAAAAAAAAACCTGTGTAAAGGGCAGATTCATTTTCAAAATTGGGGCAGAATAATTTTTGGTTGAACGAGTAATTGTTTAATCAATTAATCATTTCAGCTCTGTTTCACACTATGAGAACAAAACCACAATCACACACTGAATCATTCATTCATTCCTTCTTCTGTCTTCAGGGTTTCCAGAGGCAGGTTCATGAGCGTCTGACCCAGCTGGAGCTGGTCAACAACCAGTACCGCCGCCTGGCCCGGGAGAACCGCACCGACCGGGCCAGCCAGCTCAAAGCCATGGTCCACGAAGGCAACCGGCGCTGGGACACCCTGCACCGAAGGGTGGCCGCCATCCTCCGCAGGCTCAAGGTACGCCGCAGGAAGTCAACCTAAAAGTTTTTTTTTTTTTTCTTTGTGCCACATTTAACTCATGAGCAAATTAATTTGGAGTTCAGTGTTAAAGTTTCTGTCCAGTTCCAGCGTTGTTCAGAGGAGTTTGAAATATGACTTGTAAAAAGCCGTGATGTATTATCACGTGAACTGAGCTTCACTGTTCCTCTCAACAAACGTCGGAAACACTTTCACAGTAATTCTCACATGCTGGGTTTTAACCTACACTGGCACATGAATTCTTTCTCCTCTTTCTAAAAGTCAAATATTTCTACTCTTCTACTTTTATTTTTTTTAAAGATAAATCCCTTACCCTCATTTGAAGTTGACAAATTGTTCTCGACGTCATTTGAAGGATTCATTTCCAGTCCTCTGCTTCAGTTCTCCATCACACGGTCTCTCTTACATACTGTTACACGCCACTCGTGAGTGGTGAGCAATACAATCATGAATAAATTACATTTTCGATTAAACTGTCAATTATGTTTTGGGATTAATCAACGAGGTGTTTGATTTAAGAATGTGATAAAATGCTTAAAAATATGAGTTTTAATGTGTTCCCAAAGCTAAAAGCCTAAAACGTTTTAGTTTGTCTACAACCAAAAGATATTAAGTTTATTATCATGGAGGAATAAATTAACTGGAAAATATTCACATTTAATAAGCTGGAATCAGACGATATTAGATTTTATTATTGTCTTTTATTCGTCCATATAATTGTCTATCTCTTGCAGTATTTTACCAGCCAGAGGGAGGAATTCGAAGGCACCAGGGAGAGCATGGTGGTGTGGCTGACCGAGCTGGACCTGCAGCTCACCAACGTGGAACACTTCTTGGAGAGTGACGTCCATCACAAGATACAGCAGCTCAACGTGAGGCCTCACACACACACACACACACACACACACACACACACACACACACACACACACACACACACACACACACACACACACACACACACACACACACACACACACAGAGAAAATGCCTTGTGGGGAAGATTCTTAGAAGAACTGTGTTAAGATGCTTCAGTTTACATCTGTAGACAGCGTCTAGTTCATTTGCTGCGCTCTTTCACAGCGCTCGTATTTTGTTTTTCCCTCGAGTTTCCTGACTCAGTCTCTCTTCGTTCCAACCGTCTTCGCTTCAGAGTTTCCAGAAGGAGATCACCCTGAACACCGAGCGCATCGACGGGCTGATCGTGTTTGGAGAGGGTCTGATTCAGAAGAGCTCACAGCAGGATGCGGCACTCATCGAGGACGAGCTGGAGGAACTTCACTCGTACTGCCAGGAGGTTTTCAGCAGACTGGTCCGCTTCCACCAGCGCCTCAGCCAGCCCCCAGTGAGCTGGAACACACACACACACACACACACACACACACACACACACACACACACACACACACACACACACACACACACACACACACACACACACACACACACACACACACACACACACTTCCTGGATTTACTGTACATTCATTCTCCAGTTTCCAACCTAAATCATGCAGACATGACAAAATCCCCAACATATTTTTTAACCATTTGCTAGCCATCTGTTGTCCTTTACACAGTTTTAGTTCTCTGTAAAATATTACAATCGGTTCAAAAACGCAACTGCAAAGATGAACTTTTATTATGATGGACATTTTTGGACGGACAGTCACGTGCGTCCTTCGCGCCTGGTTGAATACTTGTTCTTTCTCTGCCCCCAGATGATCACGGAAGAACCGGAGCTCTCCACCTTTTCCCTGGAGTCGAGCTTGGAGCTGATTGGCCGGCCGTGGCTGGGGCGGAGCCAGGGGAGCCTCCCGGCCACGCCCATCCACCTGCTGACCTCCCCGCTGGAACGGTCGGGTCGGGAGACGCCGGTGAGCGTGGACTCCCTGCCGTTGGAGTGGGACCACACGGGAGACGTGGGAGGGTCGTCGTCGCACGAGGATGATGACGAGGAGGAAGAAGACGAAGAGGAGGGCGCTTACTTCAGTGCCATATCGGGTGCGTTTATAGTGTCTGCGCTCACAACACGAGGATATATTAGGTTTCTCAACAGGAACGCACGCCTCGTTGGGCAACATCCCGACGTGACTGATGTTTAATCAGTTCGTAGCAGTTTGTTCGGTTCTTAAAGTTGAAGTGCAAGTAAAGTTCATATTAATATTCCTGAAATAAAATGTAATGTCTCTCACACACACACACACACACACACACACACACACACACACACACACACACACACACACACACACACAGAGACATCCATACACCTGTAGTCTCTCCTCAAAGGGGCGGAATTGACTGAAAGTCAGGAGGACCTTTTGAAGCCCAGATCCTCCTCTCTGGCTCCAGAACATCGTGGTCTCCATCATAATAAATCAGCTCACAGCTCTGCTCTTCACGGTTAAAATAAGTTTCCACAAAGTATCTTCCAGCGGCTCGCTTGTAATTGCTCATCGTGCTGCCGCTGCAGCTCTGAAGAACTTTTTCAAACCACGTCTGCAGGAAGTAAAAGTACCAATTTCTTTCCTTTTTTGTTGATTCAACATAATTTTATATAATTTTTTTTCAAAGTTCCGGGGAGATTTATTATTTATAAGTCTGGAACATAAATAATTGGATTGAGAGACTTTGCTACTGATGAGCTCGTTCACGCCAAACTTAACTTTTACCCGTGTTTGTGTTTCAGTTTCCAGAACATCTCTGGCTGCGCACGAGTCTCCAAGATGGCCGCCAGGAGACTCGGAGGAACCCACCGAGTCCACCCCGATCCTCACCAGCACCCCGAAGCCGGGCTACGTACGTCTCCAACATTTCACTCCACTAGTTAGACCAACAATAACTAACTGTTGAGAGAGTGACAATAAGTGTGTGTTTGTTTCCAGCTGCGTCTCATGTCTCAGTGCAGCGGCAGCATCGAGAACCTCAAGAGGGTCTCGATGATCCTGGATGACGAGGAGCAGCCGGAGGAGTTCGGTCTGACGGGGCTGACGGCCTCGGACAAACAGTCAGGTGAGAGTCACCGTGACGGATGACGCAACCCAGACAAACTTCCAGAGAGAGAGAGGGGGGGGGAGATTTGTGGCACAAACTCACAAATGGAACAAATATCAATGCGTTCAAATACCTGAAAGCGGCAGAGTTTGCAACAACAACAAAAAAAGTTGAAACGGGCTAAAACCTGCAGAGCCACTTGTAAGATTACATTTTACCTATTAAGGTTGAGAAAATGCCCCAGAGAAACTCCAGATACTTTATTATCACCATTTGCCGTTTTAGATTCCAGCTTCAAGTAAACGTTTTAGATTTTGATATTATATTTTGTTTGAGAGCTACTCAACGGTTGTAAGTACTTTAATATCAATGTATGAATGTGAGCTCTGGCTGTAGCTTTTCTTATATTCAAATCAATTCAATTCAACTTTATTTATACAGCGCCAAATCACAACACAGGTTATTTCATGGCATTTAACACATTAAAGTCCTTACAGCAAGACGTTACAATATTATACAGAGAAACACAACAATTCAACAATTCCCACATAAACTAGGAGGGAAAAAAAACCTCCTCTTTAAGGGAGAAAAACCTCCAACAGAGGGAAGAAAAACTCCCTTTAACAGGAAGAAACCTCCGACAGAACCGGGCTCAGAGGTGGGCGGAGCCATCTGCCTCGACCGGTTGGGGTGAGAGGAGAGCAGAGAGAGAAAAGGACAGCATAGAGATAGAGGAGAAGAAGTGTTGGTGGAGACGTCAAGCGCAGGGCAGAGACATGCGGCTCCACGACGGGACGTCTGGAAAAGAAAGAAGAGAAACTAGGCGAGCGATGTTCCAGCTCGTCAGACCTGGTTTTCAAACCAAAACACTGCATTCGAAAATAAACAATACGGCGGCGAAAAGCTGCATCAGAATCACAATAGATTCCGTCTTAACGGTCAAAGATTGACTTTTTCTTGAGCTGTCAGTAGTTAAAAGTGTTGTAAAAGTCGTATGTCTGAGGACGCTGGTGCGCTTCCAGGTGTGATTGAACGCTGGGAGCTGCTGCAGGCTCAGTCCAGGAACAGTCAGCCGTCCGGCCCCCAGGAGCCCCGGCCGCTGGCGTCGGACCTCCACGACATCGCTTCCTGGTTAGAGAGCGTGATCCCGGAGCTGGACCGCCTCCAGCAGTCTGAGCCGGCCGGCAGCATCGAGGACATGGAGGCCCGAGCCAAAGAACTGAAGGTGAGATTTCAGATGGAATACGACGGTTCCGAAGATAAGACGTGGATTTTTTTTAATTTTTTTTGTGCCTTTTTTTTTTCGAGTGAAGAGACTGATTGATGAGGATCCGCGAGTCCTTTTTTTTTTATTTATTTTTTTTTTTAAATGTGTTTTACTTTGCAGGAGATGCAGAAAACATTTTCCCGCCACAAGTCCACCATGCTGTCCGTCAACCTGCGGGCCGAAGAAGCTCCGCAGCTGCAGGACGGGCTGACCGGCGTGAACAGGGACTGGAGCCGAGCGTGCACACGCCTGCAGCGGTGGGACACCAACCTGAGGAGGACGCTCATGTGCTGCCAGGTGAGACGAGGCGCCGGGTCCTCCCGGACGGACGGACGGACGCACTCGGACTCGAACATGCGCAATCGGTGCAGAACAAACAGTCCTGTTTACGGAGAGTGGAAATATTTTATCGTCACGTGCCACTAAAACCTCGTCTCTGTAACGGATGGCGTTGTTTTTTTTTTGTTGTTTTTTTTTTTTCCATTGCAGGAGTTTCAAGAGACTCTCCACTCTCTGCTGCTGTGGCTGGCACACGCAGAGAGCCGACGCTACGCGGTGGACATCAGCCACCCGGACACACCTGTCAGAGCGCTGCAGCAGCACAGCAACACACTCACTGTAAGCCCACGGGTGTTGTTGTTGTTGTTTTTTTTCAAAATTCAGTGTTCAATATCTTTAAATGATGTCTAAAAGGTCACTTTTTTTTTTTTTTTTTTTTTTTTTAAATCTTCACCTGGTGTTCAGGAGCTGCAGGAGGAGCTGCGGGGCAGGAGGGCTCAGCAGGCCTCCCTCCAGGCTCTGTGGTCTCAGCTGCAGCCGGAGGACGGCGCCGAGGAGAGCGTGGAGGCCCGGGAGAAGCTGCACGTGACGGGCAGCAAGCTGAAGACGCTCCTGAGGCAGGTGGACCAGGACCTGAGCACCCTGCGACAGCGTCTGGTAAAACTCCACAGCTTTCTTTCTGTCCTCGTGTCCAAAAACTGTCCAGGAAAGTGTGAATCAAGTGTTTTGGAGATTCTTAACTTCACGTAAACTGAAATTTTATATTAAAATCGGAACTTTTATTTTCATTAGTAATGTTTATTAATCGTTTATGTAGATTTTAAGTCTTTTTTTTTTCTAGTTTGATATGTTGAAAAAAAAAAAAGAAGGATAAAACGGTAATAGTTCTTTGTATTTAATTCAGGAATCTTCATCAGCTGTCCCAGAACAAAAGTCTTCCCCAGAAACTTCTCAGGCGGCTGCACATTCAAAGAAAGGTTCCGCCACTCAAAGGTATGCAGATTAATTTGCCTCCCGTTCATGCAATACCACCAACTGATGTATTCGTAAATGAATTGCTTACTAAAGATTACGAAAGGCTCTATATTCTGCCTGCTTGTGTCTTATGTTTTCCTGTAATAAACTTTTTTTTTTTTTTTTTTTTTTGCCCTGCAGAGAGAGGAGGGAGTCCTGTCCGCCTCGCTCCTTCTTCTCCCGGGTCCTCCGCGCTGCCTTCCCCCTGCAGCTCCTCCTGCTGTTCCTGCTGCTGCTCCCCTGCCTCATCCCGCTGTCGGAGACCGACCCCAGCTGCAGCGTGGCCAACAACTTCGCCCGCTCCTTCTACCCCATGTTGCGCTACACCAACGGCCCGCCGCCCACCTGAGACACCTGGGCCTTTGTGTCCCACTGAAACATGCAGGACTGAACTGCCATAAAATGAATTATATATATATTCCAAAGTCCAAAAACGCCTATTTAACTATTTGTAAAGATCTGACCTGACGGGTCAGTGGATGTTTTCCCTGAAGAGAAGCACGCCTTTGACTGCATTTCAATCAGGAGAAAAACACGTATGGTCAACTAATGGTTTTGATTACTAAGGCAAAAAAAAAAAAAAAAAAAAAAAAATCGCAGAGAGGTGTACAGTATCAGGAAAAATAGTTAAAATATCCCAAAGCTAAGATGATGACTGGATGACAGAAGAGTCAGCAAATTTGTTTCAGTGAGTTCGGTTGAGAATAACAGAGTTGGAGATGTAAGAAATCAAGTAAGATGATGAAATCACAGCTTTTTTTTTTCATATATATATATATATATATATTGGCATTAGTGGATTTTTAACTGCTTCTCTTTGGTTATATATTTTTTTTTTCATTCAACAAATTTACACACAATCACTGAGCTGCGGGTTCTTCAACGTTAACATTTAGCTTGCTTTACGGACTCTGTAACATTTCACTTTCTCTCATGTTTTCCTGCCATGTTTGTTTTTTTTAGAAACAAAAGAACAAAACAAGTTAAATTTGAATATATCCTTTAAATGGCAAAGAGAAAAAGAAACTGTCCGTTTTATAAACACACTTTGCATGTTAATATTTTTGTAGCTGAGATTTGTCTTGAGTAGATGGCAAGCTGCCATTTCCGTATCTTCTGGTGCACTGATGAAACACTGTAGATTTAGCAGGATGTTTATGTACAGAATGTATTAATATAATGCTTATTTATAATGTCAAAAGGCGTATTTTATGGTCCTGATTTTCTCATAGTAAACAATGATTGTCCTAATTCGATTGTTTAAAGAATTTTTTTTTTAATTGATACTTTTTACAGCGATGATTCCTTTTCAGAACAACCAAAACTCTAAGATCGACCAAAAAAGACCTAAGTCATACTAAAACATGTCGTCCAAAATATGATTAAAAAAAAAGTCATACTATAGCATGTCGTCCAAAATATGAAAAAAAAAATAAGTCATACTATGGCATGTCGTCTAAATTATGGAAAAAAAGTCATCTTACAGCATGTTGTCCAAAATGTGAAAGAAAAGTCATACTATAGCATGTCGTCTAAAATATGGAATAAAATATGGCAAAAATACTTAATACTTTAGTATGTCGTATAAAATATGAAGAATAAGTTATACCATAGTATGCCGTCCAATCCGTCATACTATATTATGACTTTTTCATCGACCCAAAAATCACCAAAAAGTCATACTATAGTATGACTTTTTTTTTCAGCCCAAATTTTATTTTTTAAATACTTAATACTTTAGTATGTCGCCTAAAATATATAGACTAAGTTACACAATACTGTGGCGTCCCAAACATCATACTATATTATGACTTTTTCATCGATCCAAAAATCACCAAAATCCGTCATACTATATTATGACTTTAAAATCGAGAATAAGTTATAAAAATCACCAAAAAGTCATACTATAGTATGACTTTTTTTTCAGCCCAAAATTTTTTTTAAAATACTTAATACTTTAGTATGTCGTATAAAATATGAAGAATAAGTTATACCATAGTATGCCGTCCAATCCGTCATACTATATTATGACTTTTTCATCGACCCAAAAATCACCAAAAAGTCATACTATAGTATGACTTTTTTTTTCGGCCAAAAAATTTAAAATACTTAATACTTTAGTATGTCGTATAAAATATGAAGAATAAGTTATACCATAGTATGCCGTCCAATCCGTCATACTATATTATGACTTTTTCACCAAAAAGTCATCGAAAAAAATCATAAAATAAAGAAAATCACCAAAAAGTCATACTATAGTATGACTTTTTTTTCGGCCAAAAAATTTAAAATACTTAATACTTTAGTATGTCGTATAAAATATGAAGAATAAGTTATACCATAGTATGCCGTCCAATCCGTCATACTATATTATGACTTTT